>NC_088630.1:674777-753850 GCF_036013475.1 Columba livia | reverse complement strand
AGAGAATGGGGGCACTGGGATGAGGAATGGGGGCACTGGAACCAGTCTGGGGGGGTCACAAAGGCATTGGGACAGGTAACGTGGGCACTGGGACCAGTATGGGAGAGAATGGGGGCACTGGGGTGGGTGACAGGGACCCTGGGGTGGGTAAGGGGGGGCAGCCCGGGGCCCCCAGCACCCCCGGCCCCCCCCGGCCGCCCCGGTCCCCCGGCCCCCCCGCAGGTCGCGGCCGCGGCGGCATCAGGGCGACGCCGGGCGACTCCCGGCAATTTTGGGTTGGGAACCGCAGAAATGCAGCGCGGCGCGAGCCAGGGCCGGCCCGACCGCGGGGACGGGACGGGGCACGGGGGGGCCACGGCACGGGGCGGGCACAGGGAACCGGGGGGAGCCCCCAAAACACTGGACGGGACATGGGGGCGACACAAGGGACGGCGGTCCCTGGGGGGACCTGGGGCTTCGGGGGGGTCCCAACGCTCGGGGGGATCCCCTGGCAGCTTGAGCAGTCCCAGGGCTTCGGGGGGGGGGGGTCCCAGCCCCCGGGGGGCGTCCCTTGGCAGCTTGGGGGTCCCAGGACATCATGGGGGGCTCTCTGACAGTGCGTGTGGGTCACAGGGCTTGGGGGTCCTGGTGGGAACCCAGGTTGCAATGAGGGGTCGCAGGCAGCTTGGGGGGCGCAGAATCCCTCGGGGGGGTCCCACGGCAACCTGGGGGGGTCCCAGGTCCCCGGGAGGTCCTTTGGCAGCTGGAGGGGGGGGGTCAGGGCCCCCAATGCCACCCCCGCTGCCACCGCTTTGATGTGGCTTCTGCACCGCAGCGCAATGAGAGCCACATGGCGGGGGGGGACACACAGATGGGGGACAGACGGACGGGGGTGCGGAGCGGGGACGCCCCCGGGTACCTGAGGTGTGTCCCTGTCACCCCCCGCTCTGTCCGGCGGCACTGGGGGCCCGCCCCTGTCCCCCTCCCGGGTCTGTCCCTGTGTCCCCGTGGAACGGGACTGTCCCCCCCGTCCCGGGGCCACCGCAGTTATTTCGGGCCAGGCCGGGGATAATTAGAGGGTGGGGAGGAACCGCCGCGGGGGGGCCCGGCCCGGCCCCGGGACAACCTCTGCCCCCGGCTTCCCCGGGGGGGACCCTCAGCTTCCCCCCCGCACCTCCTTGTGTCCTTGTGTCCCCACACACCCCCGATGTCCCCTTGCGTCCCCCCAGAACTCCTGGGCATCCCCCCGGTGCTCCTGGTGCCTGTGTGTCCACCATGTCCCCGTGGGTCCCCCCCAAGCTCTCCTTTGTCCCCAAGGGTCCCCCTTGTCCCATGGGTGCCCCCAATCTCCCCCATGTTTCCTTGGGTCCCCTTTGTCCTAGGGGTCCCTCCAAGTTCCCACATGTCCCCATGGGTCCCCTCAATCTCCCCCACTTCTCCTTGGGTCCCCCATGTCCCTCTGGGTTCCCATGGGTCCCTTTGGGTCCCCCCCAATCCCCTGGAACCTCTCAGGACCCCCCACATCACCTTATTTCTCCTCGCGTGCCCGCAGACCCTATAGATCCCCCCCAGTCCTTATAGGTCCCCCCCAGACCCTCATCTTCCCCCCCATGATAAGGAACTTGGCGGGTGGTGGGATGCTGGGGGCGGGGGGTGCCACCCGAACGCCTGGGTCCCTCACACCGTGGGGGGAAAGACCGAAGCCGCGCTGGGGGGGGGGGGGGGCGCTCAGAGAGTCCCCGCTGTCCCCCCCGTGTCCCCCCGTGTCCCCCCCGTGTCCCGCTGGAGCCCGCGGGCGCTGGCAGCCGCGGCCGGCGCACCCACACGCGGGGGGGGCCGGGGGGGCCGCCGCTATTTCGGGGCCTCCGACCGCAAGAGAAACATCCGGGGGCAGGAGCGTGGCGGGGGGGACATGGGACGGGGGGGGCGCGGTGGCCAGCGCCGGTAAGAGGGGTGGGGGCGCCTGGGGCCACCCCCGGGGTCCCCCCCAGAGGCTTCTCATGGGGCTGGGGGACAGCGCGGGGACACGGTGCTGGGGTGGGGGGTGAGCAGCACATTCCCAGTGCTCCCAGTCCCCTTTCCCAGTGCTCCCTATTCCCAGTGCTCCTTATTCCCAGTTCTCCCCATCCCCAGTTCTCCCTATTCCCAGTGCCCCCAGTTTCCATTCCCAGTTCTCCCCGTTTCTAGTTCTCCCTATTCCCAGTGCTCCCAGTTCTCATTCCCAGTGCTCCCCATCCCCAGTGCCCCAAGTTCCCATTCCCAGTGCTCCCCATTCCCAGTGCTCCCCATTCCCAGTGCTCCCTATTCCCAGTGCTCCCAGTCCCCATTCCCAGTTCTCCTCATTCCCAGTGCTCCCTATTCCCAGTGCTCCCAGTCCCGATTCCCAGTTCTCCTCATTCCCAGTGCTCCCTATTCCCAGTGCTCCCGGTTCCCAGTGCTCCCAGTCCTCATTCCCAGTTCTCCTCATTCCCAGTGCTCCCCATTCCCAGTGCTCCCAGTCCCCATTCCCAGTGCTCCTTATTCCCAGTTCTCCCCATTCCCAGTGCTCCCTATTCCCAGTGCTCCCAGTCCCCATTCCCAGTGCTCCTTATTCCCAGTTCTCCCCATTCCCAGTGCTCCCTGTTCCCAGTGCCCCCAGTCCCCACTCCCAGTTCTCCCCATTCCCAGTGCTCCCTGTTCCCAGCGCTCCAGTCCCCATTCCCAGTGCTCCCAGTTCTCCCCATTCCCAGTTCTTCCTATTCCCAGTGCTCCCAATTCCCGTTCCCAGTGCTCCCCATCCCCAGTTCCCCCAGTTCCCATTCCCAGTTCTCCCCATTCCCAGCGCTCTCTGTTCCCAGCGCTCCAGTCCCCATTCCCAGTGCTCCCAGTTCTCCCCATTCCCAGTTCTCCTCATTCCCAGTGCTCCCAGTTCTCCCCATTCCCAGTTCTCCTCATTCCCAGTGCTCCCAGTTCCCATTCCCAGTTCCCCCCATCCCCAGTGCGCCCAGTCCCCCGGCCCCCCCGCACACATGGAAGCCATTCGGGGCTGGTTTCCCTCCCTTTGAAGGGCCGCGGTGCCCCCGGCCCAGCTGCCGCCTCTGACCGCAGGACGCCTGGGTCCCCCCGCTCTGCGCAGGGGGGGACCAGTCACAGCTGGGGGGGCGGAGTGTCCCCCAGCCCCTGGGGACAGGCCCCGGGATGGGGACAAGGACGGGGACATCATCCCGGGGCACGATGGGCACTTCTGCCCCCATGGGGGTTGCAAGATCCCTCCTGCTGAGAACCCCCCCCAGACTCCTATCGTGGGCGCTGAGACCCCCCAAACTCGGGTCGTGGGGGATGAGAGCCCCCCAACTCATATTATAGGGGTGAGACCCCCAAAATTTGTGTCACAGGGATTGAGACCCCCCTAAACTCATCTCATGGGGGCTGAGACCCCCCTAAACTCGTGTAATGGGGGCCAAGAACCCCAAAATAATTGTGGGTCTGAGACCCCCCCAAACTCATGTCATAGGGTCAAACAGGGATGTCGGGGGGGGGGGTAAATAAACTCAAGGCTGATGGGAAGGATGAAGGAGCGGCCAGAGGAGGGGGTTGGGGGGGGGGGGGGGAGCCGAACCCCCCTCTGCCCCCCCCCCCCACCCCCGCCAGCGGACCCAGGCGTCCGGCCGGGGTATAAATACCCGGGTAATTGCGGGGGCCCCGAGTGCGGCCGCGGGGCCGTGGGCGGCCGGGCGGGCGCCGCCCTGTAATCAACCCCCCCGCTCCCTCCCGGCGGCCACCGCCGAGCTTTGAAGGGTCCCAAGGGACACAGGGGGGTCCCCACCACCCCAAAGCCGGGGGGAGCCCCAAATCCCAATTTACCCCGCGAACGAGGGGACCCAGGCGTTCAGGGGGGACCCAGGCATTCGGGGGGGACCCAGGCGTTCGAGTGGCTTCCAGTTCCCCCTCTGGGTGAACCAAACCATCGCAGCGGGAGCCAAACCCCCGTGACCCCCCCAAAACAAAACGCGAGGAGGGGGTGAGGAAGAGGAGGGATGAGCGGCTGTCCCAGTTTGCTCCCAGTTTGCTCCCAGTTTGTGGGCAGTGGAAGCCCTGGAGAAAAGGGGGGGCCCTGGAGGGGGGGGGCGGTGGTTGTGGGAAGGGGGGGCCGGGGGGGCCGGTGGTTGTGGCCTTCGGCCGCGGCGCCGGCGGCTCCGGAGCGGAAAACCCTGAGTCAGGGCTGGGAAAGGGCCCCGCTGGCTCCCGACCCGCCTGGGGGGGAAAACACGGGAAAAGGGGGAAGCGAAACGGGGAAAATAGGAAGAAAAAGGAACAAATTAAAAAAGAAGGGGAGGGGGAAAAGGAGGGGAAAAAAGAGTGGTTGGAACAAGCCCCCATAGTGGGGAAACTGAGGCACGGGGATCCCTAGCCCCATCTCCAGGGCCACTCATGTCCCTGTCCCCAGCCCCTGGTCCCCCCTGTCCCCATCCTGGGTCCAGTTCTGTCCCCGTCACTGCTCCGTCCCCTTCCCTGGTCCCTCCAGCTCCATCCTTGTCCTCATTCCTGCTTTGTCCCCATCCTGTCGCTGTCCCCATCCCAGACCCTCGTCCCCAGCGCTGCTCCATCCCCGCTGGCACCATTTCGGGGTGATTTCGCCCCATGTCCCCCGCGCAGGCCCTGGGGTGACAGGGTGAGGGGGTGACGAGCTCTCAGGTGCCCCAGGTCCTGCCACCCCCTTTGTCCCTTTGTCCCCTTTCCCCTCCCTGTCTCTCTCTTCTCTGTTGCCTTTTTCCTTCCTCCTCTCCAGCACTTTCCCGTTCACCCCTCCTTCCCCTTCCCTTTCCCCTTCCCCTTCCCCTTCCTCTTCCCCTTCCCTCTTTCTCTTTCCCTTTCCCTTTCCTTTTTTCCTTTTCTTTTTATTTCCCTTTCCTTTTTTTTCATTTTCTTATTTCCCTTTCCTTCCTCATTTCCTTTTTCCTTTCCTCTCTTTTCCTTTCTTCTCTTACCTCTTTTCTTTCTGTTTCCCTTTTCTTCCCAATTGCTTTCCCTCTTTCAATTCCTTGTCCTTTTCGTTCATACTTTTCCTTCTTTTCCCCTTTTCCTTCTTTCCCCCTTTTCCTTCTTCTTTTCCCCTCTTCATTATTTTCCCCTTTCCTTCTACTCTTCCCCTTTTCCTTCTTTTCCTATTTTCCTTCTTTTTTCTCTTTTCCCTCTTCCCCCTTTTCCTTCTTCTTTTCCCCTTTTCCTTCTTTTCCCCTTTTCCTTCTTTTCCCCTTTTCCTTCTGTTTCTCTCTCTTTTCTCTCTTCTCCCTTTTCCTTCTTCCCTCCCCCCTTTTTCTTCTTTTGCCCTTTTCCTTCATCTTTCCTCCTTTCTCTTCTTTTCCCCTTTTCATCCTTTCCCCCTTTTCCTTCTGTTTCTCCCCCTTCTTTTGCCCTTTTCCTTCCTCTTTCCCTTTCCTTCCCCTTTTCCCTTTCCCCCTGCCCTCCCTCCCCCCGACCCCCCCTCCGTGCCCGTCCCCCCCCCGCCGAGGGGCGGTTCGGGGCTGGGCTCCCGTTCCGGTGCCGGCCCGGCCCAGCCCCGCCGCAGCGGCACAGCGGGGCGGGCGGGCGCGGTGCTGCTCCGGCCCTCCCGCGCCGACCCCGGGACACCACCGGGACACCAGCACCCCGACACCGGCCCCCAGGGACACCGCGACACCCCGGGACACCGACACCCCGGCACGGCGACACCCCCGGACAGCGACACCCCGACATCGGCCGGTACCCACCGCCGGCATCCCCGGACCTGCGGAGCCCCGGAGCGCGGTGAGGAGCCCCGGGACCGGGGACACTTGGGGATGGGGGACACTGCGCTCCCCGGGATGGGGACTTTTCGGGACAGGGACCTCGGGATACGGGACCCTGCGGAATAGAGGATCCCCCTGCTCCCGGGGATGGGGACAATTGGGGATGGGGGACACTGCGCTCCCTGGATGGGGACGCTTGGGGATGGGGGACACTGCGACCCCCGGATGGGGACACTTGGGGATGGGGGACACCCCTCTCCCCAGGATGGGGACTTTTCAGGATGGAGGACACCCCATTCTGCAGGATGGGGACTTTTTGGGACAGGGACCCTGGGAATAGGGGACCCCCCCAGCCCGGGACAGGGACTCTGGGGATACGGGACCCACTTGAGAATGGGGGACACTCTGTCACCGCTGCCACCGCCATGCTGGCCACCAGCACCCAGCGCGGGGATCGCTGGGGTCCTGGGGCACCCCGGGGTGCTCAGCCCCGGGTGCTGGTGGGGGCGGATGGGGACAGGGTGCCCGGGACCTGCTGCTGCTGGGGACACGTCTGTCCCCAGGGTCATGGCACCCCCAGACCAGCTGATGGGGACATGTCCGTCCCCAGGAGTTTGGCACCTCTTGGGGACACATCTGTCCCCAAAGCCACAGCACCCTGTGCCTGGTGATGGGACACGTATGTCCCTGGCACAGGGCCACGCTGGGAGGACACTGGGCTGGCACTGGAGGCCACTGTGGTCCCTGGGAGCCGTGGGGACCAGGAGATGGGGACCCGCTGTCCTGCATCCCCATATAGGGCCCGATCCTCTCTCCTGCTGTCCCTGTACCCACAGGGGACAACCTGGTGTCCCCCACCCCAGGAGAACCTGTGCCCCACTGTCCCCAGGGAGGGGACAGGGACACAGGGATGGTGCCAAGTGCCACCTCCACCCCAAAATGTCCCCTCTTTGGGGACAGTTTCACCGTGAGAACAGGGGGAGCCGTGGCCCTGGGTGATGGGGCGTCCCGGACGCCTGGGTTCATGGGATGGGGGGCTGGGGACGGAGGCTGTTGGCAGCGTGGCCTGGGGACTCGCGGGCACGATGGTGGGGGGAAACTGAGGAAGGGGCTGGGGGTCACCTGCTGGGGGCAGTGGTGCATAAGTGACAGGGACCAAGGATGGGGTTTGGGGGACCTGGGGTTGGGGACAAAGGATGGACTTTGGGGACAAGGGAGAGGGGACAAGGGCTGGGGGCAAGGGCTGGGGTTTGGGGACCTGGGGTTGAGGACAAGGGACTGGGGACTTGGGATCAGAGATTGGGGGGATCACAGATGGGCAACCAGGCTTGTGGTCTGGGGACAAGGGGGACCAGGGACTAGAAATCAAGGTCTAGGGCTTGGGGACAGGGGACCTGAAGCTGGGGACCAGGAACTGGAAATCAGGGACAAAGAGCTGGGAACAGGGGACTGGAGGCTGGACCTGTCCCAGCCCCGGTGGCTGCTCAGGACCGGGGAGGTGACACAGCAGAGGCCACGAAGCCACCAGCTGTCACCCCCCCAGCAGCCACTCGTGCACCGAGCTCGTGCCGTTCTCAGCCCGCAGCTCCCCGGGGCTCCTGCTCTTAATTTCCCCGGCGCAAGCGGAGCTGATTTATGGGGAGGTTTCCACTATTTTTAAGCGTGGCTCAGTTAGGCGCTCGCCCTGGTTTTAATTAGCTCGGCTCTGGCGGGCAGGGCAGCGTTCCCGGGGCACAGGCCTGGCCCTTGTTATCCTTGGAAAACCGGGAGCCGCGCTGCGGCCGCGGTCGGGCCCGGCTTAAAAATAGGAGCGAAAACCGCGGCGAAAAGGGAGGGGGACACCCCCCCGAAAAAAAAAATAGCAAAGCCACAAAATGGGTGAAGGAGAGGGATGAATTAAAAAAAAAAAGAAAGGGGCAAAGTGGGGGTGATGGGGGGGGCGCAGTCGGGACGCCCCGCGGCAGCTGAAAGCCATGAAGGGTATAAAGCAGAGGAAGTTGCCGGGGAGGGGGCGGCCACAACATAATTCGATTAAAAGGTCATAAAAGCAGAAGGAGCTGAGATTGGGGGTGGGGGGAGGCAGAGAAACCCCCATGAGGATCCGCTGCTGGGGGGAGACGGGGCCTTCTCGGCTCTGCGAGGGGAAACTGAGGCACGGGGAGTGGGGTGGGACGTGATGGGTGTCACCGTGGGGGGGGTGTAGCTGAGGGGTGGGTGCTGCCCACCAGTTACCCCATTGCACTGGTTACCTCATTGCACCGGGTACCCCATTGCACCAGTTACCTCATCGCACTGGGAGCCACCCAACACTGGGTACTCCATTGTACTGGGTGCTCTGTTGCACTGGGTGCCCCATTGCACCAGTTACCCCATTGCACTGGGAGCCCCGTCCCATCAGTTACCCCATCACACCAGTTCCCCCGTTGCACTGGGTGCCCCCCAGCACCCTCACCCCCCTCTCCCTCTCTCTCCCCACAGGCACCATGGCTCCGTGTCCCCGCTGACGCCGCCGTCCCCAGCACCTCGGGGTGCTTCCCCCGCGTGTCCCGGGTGCCACCATGGGTGACTCCTACACGGCCGCCTTCCCCAGCGCCCCGGGGCTTCTGTCACCCTCCGCCAGCCCCCAGGCGTCCCCCGGGCCCTACGGCCCCGACTACGGCCCCTTCGGCCACCCCTTCCCAGCACCCACGGGTGCCCAGGAGGTGCTGGGTGCCCCCGTGGTAGTGACGGCCAAGGGACACCCCCCGGGTGACTGCCTGCCGGGGGTCTACCCCTCGCTGGAGATGCCCCATCCCTACGGCTCCTGGTACAAGGGCGGCATCGGGGGGGGGCTGCCGGGGGGGTCAGGGCCGGCGGCGCCCTCCTGGTGGGACGTGCACCCCAACGGGGGGTGGTTGGGGGGCCCGGCGGGTGCCGAGGGGCTGCAGGGCTCTCTGCAGGCTCAACCCACCCTCAGCCCCCCCCTCCCCACTTACAGCTCGGATTTCAGCGCTCTCAACCCCCCCCCTTACACCAACACCCCCCCGGCGCCCCCCACCCCTAAACCCACCGACACCCCCAAAGGTCCCCGCGGCGGCTCCTTGGGCGGCCGCCCGGCTTGTGATTGTCCCAACTGCCAAGAGCTGGAGAGGCTCGGGGGGGGCCCGGGGGGGTCGCGGCGCAAACCGGTGCACAGCTGCCACATCCCGGGCTGCGGGAAGGTGTACGGGAAGGCGTCGCACCTGAAAGCGCATCTGCGGTGGCACACGGGGGAACGGCCCTTCGTGTGCAACTGGTTGTTCTGCGGGAAGCGCTTCACCCGCTCGGACGAGCTGGAGCGGCACGTCCGCACCCACACCCGCGAGAAAAAATTCACCTGCCTGCTCTGCAGCAAACGCTTCACCCGCAGCGACCACCTCAGCAAGCACCAGAAGACCCACGCGGAGAACGGGCCCCCCAAAATTAACAACAACCCCCCCACGCCGGGGAACGGGGAGCAGGCGGCTCAACCCGCCTCGCCGCGCCCGCCGCCGGGGTCGCCCGGGAAAGACGCCGGGAGCCCCGAAACCGGGAGTTTGCTGGAGATTTGAGCCTTCGTCTTCCATCCTCATCCTCCTCTCGGGGATATTTATTATGGGGTGATGCCCCCCGCCCCCCCACTCCTCCGCTCCCCAAAACCTCGCGTTGCCCCGCCCCCCACCCCCCCCCGCCCCAAGGGCTGGTGGCAGCTCCTTGTTAGCAACTGTAATTTATGTCTTAAATTATGGGGGGGTCTCTGAGCGCTCTGGGGGTCGCTGGGAGGGGGGGTCGAGGTCAACCCCCCCCTCTTCTCCCCCCATCTCTTCTTCCCCCCATCTCTTCTCTCCCCCCCATCTCTTCTCCCCCAAAACCCCACCGGCCGCCTCGCCCCCCGCACAGAGCTCAGGGACAGGGTTTGCCCCCTCTCCACCCCCCCCGGCCTCGTTAGCACACCCGGTTCATTAGGTGCTAATGTATCCCTCCCCCCCTTTTTCAGCTGGCTGCCCCCCTCAAAAAAAAAGCAATAAAGGGATTGCTAAAGCGTGAGAGCGGAGCTCGTGGTGCTCACAGGGAAACTGAGGCACGGAGGGGACGTGGCCCCTCTTGGGGTCAGCGTGTCCCCCCTCTTCAGGGGTGGCGGGAGCTGCGTGGGGTTGGGGACGATGTGGCCCTGTCACTTTGTCCCCCACCCCTGGGTCCCTGTGCGTCCATAGCCCATATCCCATATCCCATATCCCTGTGTCCCCATGTCCCCAGGGCCCTGTTGTCCCTTGTCTCTGTGTCCCCATAGCCCCAGGACCCCGGGTCCCTCTTGTCCTCTGTCCCCCCATTCCCAGGATCCCACTGTCCCACACCCCTGTGGCCCTGTGTCCCCAGGACCCCACAGCCCCATGTCCCCATATCTCGGTGTCCCCATGTCCCTACACCCCTATGGCCCCATGTCCGCAGGTCACACATATGTCCCCATAGTCCCACGACTCTGTGTCCCCATGGCCCTATCCCCCCAGGACCCCATAGCCCCGTGTCCCCATGGTCCCATACCCTCTGTCCCCATGTCCCTGTGTCCCCAGACTCAGGTACCACCCCAAGCCACTCTTGGGGACCCAACAGGACTTTTCCATCCACACGTGACAGCAGCGACAACACCAGCTTTGCCTTTCACATGCGTGTCCCCACAACACCGTGTGTCCCCAGTCCCAGGGACATCCCTGCACCGCAACACACACACGCGTGTGCACAGGACCACGCGTGTGCACAGGACCACGCGTGCGCAGGAACGTGTGCGCCCCGTGCCTCAGTTTCCCCACAGCAGCATCACCGGCGGGGGCCACGTGGCAGCGCTTGTTGGGGCCACGTGTTACCGACGACACCCCAATTTTGGGTGCTGCGGGCTGGCAGGGACCCCACCCCTCCTCCCCCCAGCACCCCTCCCGGCGCCCTGGGCTCCCGCCAGCCCTTTGATGCGCCCAGCGCCGGTTTGGGGCTTTTCTGGGGTTTTTCTGAAAAAAAAAAAAAAAACCCAACAAAAAAAGCCACAGCAAAAGGCAAAAAGGAGGTGGAAAGCGGCTCCTGCGCCAGCGCGAAATTGGGTGGGGGGGCGGCTGCCGGCACCCTGTGAGGGGACAGGGACGGCAGCGGGTCCCTGTGCCAACGTGGCGGGTGTCCCCTGAGTGTCCCCCCCCGGCCACGTGTGACAGCCCCGGGCTGAGTCACCGCGGCCACGGCTCCTCCGCAGCGCTGGCCAGGACCCAGGTGTCCCCGGGGACGGGGGGGACACGCTGCCCCCCCATGCAGGGTGGGGAAACTGAGGCACGGAGGTGTCCCCATTCCAGGGCGGCGGGGGAGCCCAGTGCCAGCACACGGAGGGTGACAGAGCCGTCCCCACGGTGGCACCCGGGGGAATTTGGGATGGTGGGCGCCAGCTTTCCCTACAGCCCCCAAACTCCACGCCCCCAAGATACAGATTTGCGCTTTTTGGGTCGTTTTCCCCCCCAAAACCCCGTCGCTCGCTGTGGGTGGGCCGGTGCCAGCGATTCCCCCCCCGAGCCAAACCCCGACCCCGGCGGCCACCGAGGGCTCGACCGCCCGGAGCCTCCCAAACCACGGAGCCCAAACGCAGCCAACGACCCCCCCAAAAAAACCCCTGTCAGCCCCCCACCCCCCCGCCTTTGGCAGCACCAGCTTTTCCTGCCCCATCAGGGCTTATTTTATTTTTGAGGGGGGGTCCAAGGGAAGCCGGGGGACACGCCAGCCCCGCGGTGGCTCTGATGTCGCGATGTCGGCGCCGTCCAAATGGGTGTCTCGGATCAAACCCCGCTCGCTCGGTAACGGGTGAGGAATGCAGGGCCCCCCGCCGCAGCCCCCCCCGCCGCAGCCCCCCCCTCCGCCGCAGCCTTTATTGAATATCCTGAAAAAATTAAAATAACTTTTGCGGCCGCTAAGGAAAACACAGAGATAAATACAAAAAAACGAGCCGAAAAGGAGAGGGGGGAGGAAGGGAAATCGAGAGCCCGAAAAGAGGAGTTGGGAGAGATCCAAGGGGGGGGGAGCAGAGGGGGCGCAGCACCCGCTGTCCTGCCTGGGGAGACCCGTGGGACTCAGGGGTGGGGGGACACGGACACCCATGGGACCCGGCACCCACGGGACTTGAGTATGGGGTGGGGGGACACGGACACGCACGGGACACGCGCATGGGGGGGACACCCACGGAAGTCAGCAACTCCCCCACGGGAGGGTCACCCCAAGTCCGGGGGGTGCGGTGAGCAGGGTGACAGGGCAGGGAGTACCCGGGGACCCCACGGAGGGGTGCGCGACAGCGGGGGGGGCTGCTGAACCCCACGGGAGGATGGGGTCCCCACGGGAGTGCTGGACACCGCGGGGGGGTGCAGGACGCGGGGGGGTGCAGGACGCGGGGGTGCCCGGGGACCCCATGTCGGGGTGCAGGACACGGGGTGGGGGTGGCAGAACACGTAGGTGACCCGGGGACCCCATGTGGGGAGTGCAGGACCCCACCGGGGGTACTGGGACAGCGGGGGTGGGGTGCAGGCTCCTTTAAGCTCCACCTGCGCAGCCAGCACCACGTGCCGCTTCCCCGCCCCCGCCAGGGAAGCACCGCCTCTCTTAAAGGGGCAATGCCCCTTATGGTGTCCCCACCAATTTCTCAGCCCTCCCCGTGAACCGGGGGAGCCCCTAATTCACCGCACTGGGTTCTCTGCGAAGGGAAGAACCAGTCGGAGAGTCACGGCGGAGGTAGACCGGGGAAGGGGGGCGCCACCCCCGCTGTGCTGCCCGCGGGGTCGTTGCCCTTTTAAATCCCCCCCACCCGCCGCGGGGCAGCGCGGGAAGGCGGCGTGGGGGCGCGGGCTGGTGAGCGGGGGGTACATGGTGGGGCTGGGGAGGCAGCGGGGGTCGTGCCGAGGTACGGGGGTGCGGGGGCGGTGGGGCTGGGAGGGGCTCGTAGGGACGCGGGGGTGGGGTCGGGGTCTCGGGGTGAACGGGACTGCCCAGCGTTACCTCTGGCTCGTCCCGGGCTTCACTGGGTTTACCCGGGGTGGGGGTGTGAGGGGTTGCGGAGCGGGGGGGTCGCGTCTCTCAGCCTCTCAACACGTCTGTGCCCCCCCCGCCCCCGCCAGGAGCTGCGGCGCCATGTGTTCCTTAGCGCTGTTCCCCCCCCCGCCGCCCCCCGGCGACATCACCCTCTACGAGTTCAACAACGCGTTGGTTTGCGGCCGCACCTCGGAGCTCCCGCTGCCCTTCCAGAACCAGGTGAGCCCCCCCCCGGGCCCAGGGAACCCCCGTCCTGCGGGGGTGTCACCGCCTTGTCCCCCCACCCCGAGGTCACCCTCCAGGTTCCAGTGTAAGTTGGGAATGAGCTGTTGGAGCGGTGAAAAGGGACCTGGGGGTCCTGGGGACAGCAGGGTGACCATGAGCCAGCACTGGCCCTTGTGGCCAGGAAGCCAATGGGACCTGGGGGGGGTTAGAAGGGGGTGGTCAGTAGGTCAGAGAGTTCTCCTGCCCCTCTGCTCTGCCCTTGAGAAAAGGGATTAGTTCAGATACTATCAGGATATACTTGGCGAACATATAGATATACATACATATATATATATATACAGCCTTACTGCCTTGAGAATGCCCAGTCTCGTCTGATCTCTGGAGCTGGACAAGAGGAGACTGAGGGGGGACTCATTCCTGGGGATCAATATGGAAAGGGGGAGTGTCAGGAGGATGGAGCCAGGCTCTTCTGGTGACAACCAGTGACAGGACAAGGGGCAATGGGTTCAAACTGGAACACAGGAGGTTCCACTTAAATATGAGCAGAAACTTGTTCGTGGTGAGGGTGGCAGAGCCTGGCCCAGGCTGCCCAGGGGGTTGTGGAGTCTCCTTCTGTGCAGACATTCCAACCCGCCTGGTTCCTGTGTAACCTCATCTGGGTGTTCCTGCTCCATGGGGGGATTGCACTGGATGAGCTTTCCAGGTCCCTTCAACCCCCGACACTCTGGGGTTCTGTGTGTGACAGACTCCCCCCACCGGGGGTGTTTCCCCATCCCTTCACCCCATCTTTATGCTTATCACTCTTTGCTTTCTGTGTCCCCCCCATGTCACTCTCCACCTCACAGGTGGCCGAGCTGCCTGTGCCCACCCTGCCCAGGGAGACCCTCAAGGCTCCCGGCCGCCTGGAGCCCAGCGCCCGCCCGGCCTTCATCCACCACCGCGAGGCCCTATGGAAACGCTGCCTCAGTGCATGGTGGGTGCAGCCCCCCCCGAACCTGCCCTGGGGGGGACACAGACTTGGCCTACCCATTCGCTTTGTGAATAAATCCCATGGGGAGCGGCTGGAAAAGGGGCTGGGGGTGTTGGTGACAGAGGCCAAACCGCGAATCCTGGGGGCAGCTTTGGGACCTTCAAAATGGCGGCACCGAAATCACCTCAGGGCTCAAAATGGCGGCCCAGGGGGCACCAAAATCACCTCAAAACGTGAAATTGTGGCCCCAGGGGCACCAAGATCACCTCAGGGCTCAAAATGGCAGCACCAGGAGTGGCAGGATCACCTCAGCTGACAAAATTGTGGCCTCGGGGGCACCAAGATGACCTAAAACCACAAAATAGCGGCCCCAGGGGCAGCGGAATCGCCTCAGGGCTCAACATGGCGGCCCCAGGGGTGGCGGGATCACCTCATGACAAGAAGGAGCTTGAGGAGCTGTAGTGAGTTCAGAGAAGAGAATGGAGCTGGGGAAGGAGGGTGAGGTTGGAAGTTTGGGGTGATTTGTTCCCCAAAGGGCTCTCGGGCATTGAACAGGCTGCCCAGGGCAGTTCTGGAGTCGCCATCCCTGGAGGGCTGAACAGACGAGGTTCTTGGGGACACTGAGCTCGGCATCCCCGTCACACGTGGGCTGACGGGTGTTTTTCAGGCGGGACGTGGGGCTGTGTGGGCTGCTCGCAGAGGTGGCTGCTGCCGAGGACGAGGGTGAGTCTGGGGTGCCCATGGGGACCGGGGTGTCCCTGTTGTCCCTGGTCCCTGGTGTCTGATGTCCCTTGTCCCCCCAGGGCCGCAGTGGCTGAACGCGACCTCGCAGTTCCTGCTGGCCCTGTGCCGCTGGCTTTCCTCGCTGCACGGCTCCTTCTTCCCACACCTCTCCGTGAGTCTTTTTGGGGGTTAAACCCTCGTGCTTTGGAAAGCAGGGACAATGTGACACCCGCAGTGACACCCACAGTGCGGGGGTCTGGTTTGGGTGGGAGGTGGGACCTTCCCACCTTCCCAGAGAGGTAGACGGTGACTCCCTCTGGCAGACGTTACCTCCCCAGGCTGTTCCCGCCCAGGGTAGACATTGCCTCCCAGAGCCCCCAAACCCTCCCAGCTCCCTCGGGGTGGGTGCTGGGTGCTGACGGGGTGCTGGAGCCCTGACGGCAGCCGCCTGCTCTTCTCGGTGCTGGGGGAATCACACAATGAAATGTCCCTCCTGAAGCACTGTGGGTTTCCTTCACCAAAGGGAGGAGAGCAGGCACTGGGAAGGCAAAAACGGGACCAAAATCAAGGTGGGGGGAGAGGAAAAGGGGGGAGTTGGGTCCGGGGGGCCCTCACTGCTCAGCATTGTCTCTTTACCCCGCAGCTCAGCACTGAGGACATGATCGCGACGTTCTCCCAGGCTGTGGATTGGTGAGTCAAACCGCTGTACCGGGGGGCGCTGCGACACCCTGCCAAACGTCACCGCTGTGTCCCTGTGTCCCCCCCAGGGCCGGCTGCACAATCCGTGCCTTCGCCTGGCACCCCCACACCAGCAAGTTCGCTGCGGCTCTTCTGGACGACTCCATTCGGGTCTATAACTCCAGCAGGTGAGGGCTGGGGGTGTGGGCACCCCCTGCTCCCCGGTTTGCCCCCCAGCACGGCCCCAGGGCTCCCCCAGCCCCTCATTGCCCCACAGTTCGCTGGGGCTTTGCTGTCCCCGGCACCGTCTGTCCCCAGAGCCTCTCGCTGGGGATGTCCCCAGAAATCTCTGTCCTTCCTTATGCTTTGTATTTTCTTCCCCCCCCCCCCCCCACGGCTCTGCAGCCCCCAGGACAACCCGGGTGCACAGACCTGGCAGAGCAGCCTCGGGGTGTCCCCAAGTTCCCTTTGTCCCCAGGTCCCCCTGTTCCCTCCCCGTGTCCCCCCCCGAGCTGGGACTTCAAGCCGCCAAGTGCTACCTCCCAGCTGCTGGTGTCACCTGGCTGGGGTCTCTGTCCCCAAAGCGATGCAGGTGACAGTGGGACACATCCCCCCCTCCTCCCACTCGAGCTGGAGGGGGAACACCAGGAGATGGCCAGTGGGGACTCTCGATTCCCCGTTGTCCCCTTTGTCACCTGTCACCCCTCTCTGGCAGCGTCACCGTCCCCTCGCTGAAGCACCGGCTGCAGCGGAACGTGGCGGCCGTGGCCTGGAAGCCGCTCTGCGCCTCCATCCTGGCCGTCGCCTGCCAGAGCTGCGTCCTGCTGTGGCACTTGGACCCCACCTCCCTCTCCACCAGGTGACAACCCACACGTGTCCCCGCACGGCGGGATTGGAGCCCCTTGTGGTTCACACAGGGACCCGACGCTGTGTTTCTCTGTGTCCGTCCCTGCAGACCCTCGTCCGGCTGTGCCCAGGTGTTGTCCTACCCCGGTCACAGCCCTGTCACCAGCCTGGCCTGGGCTCCTGGGGGGCAGCTGCTGCTCTCGGCATCCCCTGCTGATACGGCCATGCTGGTGAGTCGCAGGGGGGTGGCTTGGGTCCCCGTGTCCTCTTTGTCCCTTGTTTGAGTCCCTGTGTCCTCATCCTCCTCCTTGTTCAGGTCGCAGTGTTACCACCCTCCTCCTTGTCCGCTCCTCAGGTCCCTATGTCTCTGTCCTGCTCATTTAGCTCCCAGTGTCCTCATCCTCCTCCTTGTCTGTCTCCAATTTCCTCCTTGTTCAGGTCCCAGTGTCACTACCCTCCTCCTTGTCCCCTCCTTGGGTCTTCGCGTCCCCATTCTACTCCTTATCCCCTCCTCGGGTTCCCATGTCCCCACCCTCCCCTTGTCCCCTCCTGCAGGTGTGGGACGTCTCCACCGAAAGCTGCGTCCAGCTGCCGTGGTTCGGGGGTGGTGGTGTCACCTACTTGTCCTGGTCACCAGATGGCAGCAAGGTCCTGGCGGCCACCCCCTCGGCCGTGTTCAGGTCAGCTCCCCCCTCCCACATATGTGATTTCAGCCCTTATTATTGTTTTTGTTTATAACCACAGATGCATTTTGTTTGGACAAGACCTTTAAGATCATTAAGTCCAGCTGTTAATAACCTTGATATACAGCTGCTGGAAGGATGATGCCTGATGCCAACAGAAAGTGGTGGCTATTTTATTCATGTTGGTTATTTTATATTGTTTAATTTGGTTTATTTTGTTCGTTTTACTTATTTTGTTTTATTCATTTTGTTTCCTTTATTCTGTTTTACTTATTTAAAATTGAATTTTGTTTATTTATTTTATTTTTATTTATTCCAAAACCAAGCAGATCTGGGTTCTTTGCACCTGAGGGGGGGGGATAAGACAGGGTCCAACGTCCCCCAGGAATTTCTCCCACTGACTTCAGGCTCCGTTTCTTTTCCAGAGTGTGGGAGGCTCAGACGTGGACGTGCGAGCGCTGGCCCACGATCACGGGACGCTGCCAGGTCATACGCGGGGGTGGCATTTCTCAGCCATGTGTGGCAGTGGCCGCCCCCGGGTGGGGGGTAGACGGCGCCGCCCCCGGGTGGGGGGTAGACGGCGCCGCCCCCGGGTGGGGGGTAGACGGCGCCGCCCCCGGGTGGGGGGTAGACGGCGCCGCCCCCGGGTGGGGGGTAGACGGCGCCGCCCCCGGGTGGGGGGTAGACGGCGCCGCCCCCGGGTGGGGGGTAGACGGCGCCGCCCCCGGGGCCGGGGTAGACGGCGCCGCCCCCGGGGCCGGGGTAGACGGCGCCGCCCCCGGGGCCGGGGTAGACGGCGCCGCCCCCGGGGCCGGGGTAGACGGCGCCGCCCCCGGGGCCGGGGTAGACGGCGCCGCCCCCGGGGCCGGGGTAGACGGCGCCGCCCCCGGGGCCGGGGTAGACGGCGCCGCCCCCGGGGCCGGGGTAGACGGCGCCGCCCCCGGGGCCGGGGTAGACGGCGCCGCCCCCGGGGCCGGGGTAGACGGCGCCGCCCCCGGGGCCGGGGTAGACGGCGCCGCCCCCGGGGCCGGGGTAGACGGCGCCGCCCCCGGGGCCGGGGTAGACGGCGCCGCCCCCGGCTCCACCCCATGTTGTTGCCTCCCAGTGTTGATATTGCTTCCTAGTGCCCCTAAACCCTCCTGGGCCCCCTGGGGTGGGTGCTGGGCACTGACAGGGCCCTGTGTCCCACAGACAGGGTGCTGGAGCCCCGACGGCAGCCGCCTGCTCTTCTCAGTGCTGGGGGAATCTGTCATCTACTCCCTGTCCTTCTCAGAGCCCCGGGGTGAGTTCATCCATTCCCCCCACCCAGTTTCTTTGATTTTTGGTTGTGGCCTGATGGTATTTTCTCTTCTCAGCCACGTTCGCAGCAAAGAGTCTCCGTGGGGTTGGGTTTTTCCTCCTCGTGTCACTTCTTGCTCCCAGTTCTGATCTTACAGGCCCAAAAAAACCCCTTTAAATGCTCACGTGGGGTTTTTTTCCGTGGAGGCGGCTGGTGCTGCTGTTTGCAACCTCCCCCATCCCGTACCCAGCAGTGTTGTCCCTAAATCAGGGTTTTTCACCCCGGTGTGTGTGCAAATGAGCCGATTTTACACACAGACGTGAAATATTGATTTTATTAGAGTTGTACAAGTCTGGATGCCGGATCAAACCAGCGGCCCAGTCTCAATCATATATATAAAATCTTATTATATACACACCCTCAGGACAGGCCTGTAGGACTAATTAGTTACAATATTTGCATACAAGGTAAATTAAATAGGGCTTTTCTCCTAATGACCATCAACGAGGAGCTGTATTTTGATATTAAAACAATATACTAATGAACAAAATTGGCTTTAGGTTAAGCACATCCACAAAATTTAGCACTAATCACTCAATAATCAACTGTCTGTGGTTCAGTTCTCAATTGGGGGGTAGGTTTTGTTCTACAATTAGGTATCTCGTTTATTACTCATCTCGTATTAATTTTCTCATAGGCATTAGGTTGGTTCCTTCGTGCTGTTGGATGTAACCGGGGGCTTTTTGTTCCAGGGGAGATGCAGGGGCAAGTGGGAGGCTCCAAAACAGCCTCTGTGGTGGCAGATCTGTCCGAAACCACCTTCGAGACGCTCTACGGGGAGGAGAGGTGGGTCTGGTGACACCGGGGGGGCCGCGTCCGCGTCCCCATCTCGGTGGGACACGGGGGGATCTCGGTGCCGCTTGTGCCCGTTTCCAGGATCGGAGGAGAAATCCACTCCATGGCGTGGGATCCCACTGGGGAGAGATTAGCGGTGATCGTCAGAGGTGAGAGCCGCCCCCCGGGCCAGATTTGCCCCAAATCCCCCTTTCTGCGGGGAAAATGGCACAACCCCCCCTCAGCCAAACCTGAGAGCTCGGAGCTGGATTTAAATCCCCAAAAGGGCTTTAAAAGCTGCGTCTGGGACCCCGTGCACCTCAGGGCACCACTGTCATGTCCCACCCCCCAAATCCAACCCGTGTCCCCTGTCCCCGGGCCGAGGGACATCGCGGTGGCTCCTCTGTCCCCTCAGGACAGCGCGACGCCCCCGGCAGCCAGACGGTCGTCGCCGTGTTTCGCACCCGCAACAGCCCCGTGTTCGAGCTCCTGCCCTGGTACGTCCGTTCGCTTCGGGTTGACACTCATGTTGGTTTTGGGGTGATTTTGGGGGGTTTCATGCCACGATCCCCTGGGGCGCGGTGGAGAAGACGCTGCCACCCTGCGCTCCCCCTTTGGCCGTTTTACCCCAAAACCGGTTGCGTTTTGGCCGTCTCATCCGTCACCCGCCTGGAAGCGCTTTGCTCCGCGCGTCCCCAAACGTCCTCGTGTCACCGCAAGTGACGCGGAAACGCCGCGTTTTGCCGTGACCGCGCTTTGTCCTCTCCCCGGCAGCGGGTTCCTGCGCGGCGAGCGGGACGCGCAGCCCCAGCTCGTGGCCTTCCAGCCGTGCTTCGGGAAGGGCGCCCTCCTGACCGTGGTGAGAGCCGAACCCGGGGTGACGGCGCTTTACGGGGGTCCCGGTCGCTGTCCCTGGTGGCTGAGTTGGGGGGGGGTGTCCCCATGGGGAGGGGAGGGGAGGGGGAGGAAAGTGTCCGCGGTGAGATGACGGGGAGGACAAGACGGTGACACTTGGACTCTTGTCCTTTGCTGTGTCTTCCTCCTCATGTTGTCGTCCTCCTCCTCCTCCTCCTCCTCCTCATGTCGTCGTCCTCCTCCTCCTCATGTCGTCGTCCTCCTCCTCCTCATGTCGTCGTCCTCCTCCTCCTCATGTCGTCCTCCTCATGTCGTCGTCGTCCTCCTCCTCCTCATGTCGTCGTCCTCCTCCTCCTCGTCCTCTTGATGTCCTCATGTCCTCCTCCTTGTCCTCCGGGCATCATCCTCTTTTCTTCCTCCTCCTCCTCCTCCCGCAGTGCTGGTCCACAGGGAAGATCAGCCACGTCCCCTTCTTCTTCGTCAGCGGCCGCGTCCCCCGCGCCAGCCCCGGCCGCAGCCCCGCGGTGCCCGTGGCCGCCGGGCGGGAGCAGCCGCTCTTCTCGGAGCTCTGACCCCACCGCCCCCTTCCTCCTCCTCCTCCTCCTCCTCCCGGGACACGTGTGGCCTCAGGCGGCTCCGGCACCTCCGTGGGGGTTCGCTGGGTGGATTAAATCTGGGTCCTTTTCTCTTCGCGTGTCGCTCTTTGCTGGTCAGGGCTGGAGAAGAGGAGCTGAGAGGGACCTTAGTGGTGGGATAAATGGATAGAACGGGAGGAAACGGCCTCAAGTTGCACCCGGGGAGGCCGAGGGTGGAAATTTGGGGTGATTTCTGCCCCAAAGGGCATTGAACAGGCTGCCCAGGGCAGTGCTGGGGTCACCGTCCCCCGTCCCTGGGGGGTGACAGACGAGGGTCTGGGGGCGTTTTGGTGCCGGCGTTGGGTGAACGGTTGGACTCGATCTTTAGTGATAAACACTCTGGGACCATAAACCCCCACAATGGCCCCCCCGCCCAGAGCAGGATTAACGCTGAGGCCGCGGGTTAAAGCCCAGGATTACACGTTTAATCCCGGGATTACGCTGCCATTGCTCCTAAAGCACAGAAATGATGGGGGGGTGGGCATTAACCCCCCAGCTCTGCAACCATCCCCAAGACCTCCTAAAATCTCCCCCCCACAAAAAAGGCAAAACCCCCCCAGGGCTTGGAAAACCCCCCGTGGGGACACACGATGACAACGAGGGGATACGAACCCATTTCCAGGCGCTGAGGTGGGTCTGGGGGGGTTCAACCCCTGGGGGCTCCTCAGAGGACGGTGCTGAGCGTCTCATCTTCCTCCCCCTCCTCCTCCTCCTCCTCCTCCCTTGCGGGGGGGGGGGGCCGCTTCGCAGGGCAGCGCCCGCAGGTGCTGGAGGTGCAGGCGGCTCCGCGCGCGGCTCCTCCGCACCGCCCGGCCCACGCAGAGCAGCACGGTGACGAGCCACCCCCCCACGGCCACCAGCCCCCCCACGTCTGGCGCCCGCCCGGGCCCCCCCGGCGCCTCGGTGCCGTTGCCGCGGGGGGGCAGCGGCGGGGGGGGGCAGCCGGGTGGTCCCCAGCGCGTCCCCATTGCCCGCTGACTGGGAGCAACGCGGGGGGCTCGGTGTCCCCCCCCCGCCTTGTGGTGACAGATGGCGGGTTGGGGGGGTGGCAGGACGCCTGGGTCCCCTCCCCATTTCCCAGGGTGTGTGGGGGGTGATGCTTGTGCCCCACTGCAGCCCTTTCAGTGTAGCTACGCGCAGCCCTGTCCCCCCATCACCCCCCACGGACACCCCGCCCCCCCCGCCCCGTTATCCGAGCAGGGAGCGCACGGGGAGCAGACTGGATTTTACTGGGAACCCACAGCGGATGCGCGTCAGGAATGGGGACAATGTCCAGGGAAATGGGTCCCGAAAGTCTCTTTCTTTGGGCTGACTGGCCCAGGACCAGGACCAGTGACCCCCTGGGGGGAGCCTGACCCCCCCAGCGCACAGACAGCGCTGTCCCCGTGTCCCTGTTCATGTGCTGCGTAGGGACATTCTCAGCCACCCCAAGGTCCCTTTTGGGGTGATGCTGACGGGGGGGGGTCACCCGCTCTGCGCGCCCCCCCCGTCCCGCAGCGCCAGCGTCCTCCGCGCCATCTCCAGAGCCCCCTCCCGCGTGCGGTTCCCTCCGGTGAAGCCGCTGGCGTGGACGAAGACGCAGCCGGGGACGCCGGTGACGAGGGACAGCGGCTCGTCCCGCAGCCCGCGCCAGGGCTCGGGGAGCGGGAGCCTGCGGGGGGGGGTGGCAGGTGACAAACGGCCCCCGGGGGGACGTCACCGAGGGGAGGGGACGCGGCGGGGGGGCTCACCGGCTCTGGAAGGTGTGTGGCCCCGCGGGGACGCTCTGCAGCCGCCACTGCCCCGCGCCGTCGGGGTAAAGCACCAGCTGGAGGGGGGTGGGCAGCGCCAGCTCCTGCTCCAGGCGGAAAACGTGCTCCTTCCAGGGACAGCCCCCCCCCGGCAGCTCCAGCACCGCCCCGCTGGCGTCCACCTGGGGGGACACGGCGGGACGTGGGGGTGCTGCCTGCGCTGCCCCCCGGCTTCAGTTTCCCGCTCCCTGCCTCGGTTTCCCCCCTGCACCCATGGGCATCTGGTGCAGGGGGCTGCGGGGGGGAATGAGCTGGGGGGGTTTGGGGGACACGGCCATATATAAGACTATAGGGGCACAGGAGGGGCGACACAGCCATATACAATATAGGGGTACAGGAGGGTACACAACCATATATAAGGATATAGGGGCACAGGAGGGGGGGCACAGCCATATACAATATAGGGGTACAGGGGGGTACACAACCATATATAAGGATATAGGAGCACGGGGGGGTACACAGCCATATATAAGGATATAGGGGCACGGGGGGGGGGACACAACCATATATAAGGATATAGGAGCATGGGGGGGTATACAGCCATATATAAGGATATAGGGGCACAGGATGGGGGGCACGACCTTATTTAAGGATATAGGGGCAAAGGATGAGGGCACAGCCATATATGAGTATATAGAGGTATGGGGGGAGTACAGCCATATATAAGGATATAGGGGCACAGGATGTGGGGCCCAGCCACATATAGGGGCACAGGAAGGGGGGCATGGCCATACATGAGTGTATAGGGATACAGGGGGGTGCCCAGCCCCACGTGGGGCTATAGGAACACAGCGGGGCTGCACAGCCATACGGAACACCAGGACCCAGGCTCCCCCCACCCCCAGCCCCCCCAGCCGGGTACCTGGAAGCGTTTCCGCACGGCCTCCTCCACCAGCGCGCGCGCCGGCAGCCACGCGCCGTGGTAATAATGCAGCCGCTCCAGGAACTCGCTCCCCACCAGCTCCGTCGCCCGTCTGAACCCCGCCTGGGGACAGGGGACACTCAGCGCTGTCCCCAAGCCGGGGTGCGTGTCCCCCCGCAGCCCGTTTTCCCGCCCCCACCTCGGGGTCCGGCCGGGGGTCGTTCCAGCGGGGGTTGAGGTGGGCGACGCGGGCGCTGAGGGTGGTGGTGACGGCGTAGCGGGGCTCGCCCTCCGCCTGCGCGATGCCGTTGTCCATGGCGTCGATCTCCTCCACGAAGTTCTCGTACAGCTGGGGACGGAGGGGACACAGGGGGGGACACGGGGGGGGTCCAGCCGCACAGGAACAAACTGGTCCCTGATCTTATGGGGTCTCTGGTGGGGTGACACCTCGCCAAGGGGACGCCCCAGGGAAAGGTGTGCGGAGATTGAGCCCCACCAGGGGACCCTGAGAGGGGCAGGGGACCCAAAGGTGGCCCTTGGGGACACCAGGGGGACTGCGGACCTAAGGGTGGTTCCTGGGTGGGGACAGGGACCCCCAAGGGGGACAGGGGACCCAAAGGGTGGCCCCTGGGGACCTAAGGGTGGCCCCTGGGTGGGAACAGGGACCCCCAAGGGGGACAGGGGACCCAAAAGGTGGCCCCTGGGGACCCCAAGGGGACTGGGGACATAAGGGTGGCTCCTGGGTGCATCTGGGGACCCCAAGGATGGACTGGGGACAAGAACAGTGTCACCTGGGTAGGACCAGGTACCCCCAAGAAGGACGGGGGACCCAAAGCGTGGCCCCTGGGGACCCAAACAGTGTCACCTGGATGGGACCAGGGACACCCGAGAAGGACGGGGGACGCAAAGGGTGGCCCAATGGGGAACTTGGGACCCCAAAAGCTACCTGTGGGTAACCCCGAAGGGGGACAGGGCACCTAAGGGTGTCCCCAACGAGGATGCCAGGACTCAAGGGTGGTGACACCACATGGTTAGAGCCCCCCCGCCCCCCCTCCCCGGTACCTTATCGTAAAGCGCCGTCACTACGGGCCCGTCCTCCGGCTGCCCCAGGAGCCCCGCCAGGATCTGGGAGCCAAAGTGACAATAAACCAGCCCGGCGCTGCTCAGCTTCGTGGTCCAGGGCTTGTCGGGCCGGAGGCTCCGCATGGACTCACTGAAGGACCTGGGGGGGCCGCAGGGTCACCCCGAGGGACCCCGGCACCCGGGGGACCCCACGTTGGGCGTGGGGGTGTCTCACCTCTGGTGGTGGTCGTAGCGGTGTCGCTTGGGGTCGTATTCGCCCCCGACGTCCACCACGACGTCACACCGGGCCAGCAGCTGGGGGTCCCGGGTGCGCAGAACCTCGGCGTCCTGCCGGGGGCGGGGGGTGAGGGGGGGGCCCGGGGAGGCCCCACGAGGGAGGGGGGACCCCCCCGGGTGCTGCTGCTGGGCCCCAAGGAGGGACTGAGAACTTAAGGGTGACCCCGGGTGGGATGGGGGCCCCAAAAGGGACCTCAGGGCGACCCCTGGGACCCCCAGGTGTGACTGGGGAATAAGGGCGGCCCCGGGGTGCAACTGGGGACCCCCAAGAGGAACAAGGGACCCAAAGGGTGGCCTCTGGGTGGGAACAGGGACCCCCAGATGTGACTGGGAACCCAAAGCTGGCCCCCGGTGACCCCGAGCAGCGACTGGGGACCAAAGGGCGGCCCTGGGGGGGACCAGGGACCCGCAGATGTGATTTGGAACCCAAAGCTGGTCCCTGGGGGGGAGTGGTGACCCCGAGGAGCGACTGGGGGGGACCAGGGACCCCCAGGAGGGATGTGGTGACCCAGGAGTGGCCCCAGGTGCCACTGGGGACCCCGAGAGCTGCCCCCGGGGTGACGGGGAAGCCCGAAGGGGGACGAGGCACCTGAGGGCACCCCGAGGAGCGGCCCTGGAAAGAGCCGCCCGGCTGCAGGGGGAGCCCGAACAGGCCGCAAGCCCCGTCCCGTCCCGCCGCACGGTGCCGTACCCGGTACTGGGGCAGGAGGCGCAGCAGGTAACACGCCAGCACCTCGTCGCAGTGGAAGGTGCCGTCGTGGGTGCCGATGCGGGGCGCGGGCTCGGGCCGCGGCCGCTCGGGCCCGGTCCCGGTCCCGGGGCTCCCGGCGGCGGCCATGAGGCGACCGGCGCGCGCGGCGACGCGCATCGCAGGGCGCATGCGTGGCCACGCCCCATGGCAAATCTTTCCCGCCCGCCTTCAGCCTGCGCGTGCGCCAGCCACGCCCAACCGCCCTCCCTGCCGCGCTGCGCGTGCGTCAGCCACGCCCCGTTGCCATGACACCGCCCCGCCCCTTCGCCAGCCCCGCCCGGTCCACGCCCTTCTGTCTTGCGCATGCGTCGGTTCGCCCCCGTCCCCGCCTCTCCGTTGCGCGCGTGCGCTAGGGGCGGGGCCTCGCGAGGGGGTGTGGCCGAATTGGCGCGCCGGGGACAGGTGGGGGGCACAGGGCGGGACAGACAGGCGGACAGGTGGGGGAGGACACGTACACGCACATGTGTAAACGGGGATACAGGGGGACGCAGACACCTCCGCGGGCACAGAGAGCGCCCGGACACCCCCGCCAGCCCCCCCGGGAACAGACAGACAGACACGGTCATGCCCACCCCCATGCGGGGACGGACAGACGGACACGCAGCCCCCCCCCAAACACCAGCCCAGGCGCCCTTCCCAAACCAGCGTTTTATTTGGCAGGAGCAGCCCCGGGCAGCGGGCTGGGCCCCCTCGCTGACACCGTGCGGGGCTCGGGGCACCCCCTGCTCCCCCTTCTCCCGGGGGCGGCTCCACCAGCATCGGGGGTGACAGTGGCCCTGAGCAGCCCCCGGGTCCCCAATTCCAGCTGCCACCAGGCACCACGAGGTGCCAAAGCCGAGCTGGGACCTGCCGTCATCACCGTGACACCCTCATGGGCTGGGGGGGGCATGGTGAGGGGGTCCTGCCCGAGGGTGTAGTGTCACCCCGAGACAGCGCAGTGTCACCCCGCTCCCCCAAAGCCAGCGGTAGTGCCAGGAACACAAACTACAGCCCATTCGGCTGTTTCCGTTGAGGGTCGATGAGAAATTCCCCCCCCAGGCTGACACAGGCAGCTCCAGCCTCTTCCCAGTCTCACAGTGGCTCGGGAACTGGTTTTAACTGGTTGTATGTGGGGACACAGTCCACAGCGTTTTCACGAGGTGCGATACAATCGGCATCTCCCCTTTTGAAAAGCAGGGGGGACAAGTGCTGCAGATTCCATCTCCTCCCTCAAAACCAGCCCTTCTTCCACACACCCCAACTTTCCAGGTCAAAAAGTAAGAGATTTGAGGCAGCCCGGCCCCAAAACATCCATAAAGGGATAAGTCAGCTCTCGCAGACGGCGGGGAAGCGGAAAAGTGGGGGGAAAACACCCAGATTTGGGTGTGTCGCTGCTCCATATCGAGCAAATGTTGGTGGCGGTGGCTGAGGAGACAAAACCGGCCCTCGAGTAGTGTGAAACCAAAGCGTCCGCGCCCCAAATCCCTCCAGAGGGGGTCCCGTCCTGCCCTCGGCAGCCGCGGGCTGACCCATCCCCGCGAGCGCCGCGGTCACGAGATCTCGTTGCCGAAGACCTCGAGCACGAGCGGGGTGAGCTGCATGCTGTGCTCGGGCTGGAAGGACAGGCAGCGGTACTGCCTGGAGTGCTCCTCGTTCAGGCTGCGCAGGTCGGCCAGCTTCTGGATCATCTTGGCGTAGAGCAGGCGGCTGCCGGGAGGCGGGTGCCGGCAGCGGATGTAGGTCTGGAGGATCTCGGAGAGGCGATCCTGGAGGGATTCCACCAGCGACGTGTCCTGCACGCCCGGGCGATCTAAGAAAAGCGGCGGTAAACACGGGGGAAGGTGAGATTTTGGGGGGAAAGGTGGGGTAACGCAGCTAAAGGTTTGGCAGGTCAATGACTCTGGGGGGAGGAGCGTCCTCCCACCTGGGGACAGGATGCAGATGGCCATGAGGAGCACGTGCTCTTCTTCGTGGAGGTTCAGCTTCTTCAGGCTGACCTGGAATTTCACCAGTGGCTCCAGGAGGTCCATGCTGTGGCCAGCTGGGGAGAAAAAGGACGTTTTTAGGACATTTTACTCAGCACGAGATGCCCCAGAGGTGGGGGATGAGCGTGGAGCTCGGCGGCTCCTCTGTCGGCGCCGCAGAGCAGGGACAGTGGAAATAAGACTTTTGATACTGCTTCAAACGCGTTGCTATTTAATGGCACTTTTCCCCATCATAATTTCTCTAAAGCGGATGATGGAGCGGATTTTGCTTTGGACATCTATAAAAAAAATGAAACCTATGGACATTTTGCCTCCTTATAGAATCATTTTGGGTGGAAAAGACCCCCAAGCTCATCAAGTCCAACCGTTCACCCAACGCCGGCACTAAAATGTCCCCGAGACCCTCGTCTGTTCACCCCCCAGGGATGGTGACCCCAGCACTGCCCTGGGCAGCCTGTTCAACGCCCTGTGGGGCAGAAATCACCCCAAATTTCCACCCTCAGCCTCCCCTGGTGCAACTTGAGGCCGTTTCCTCCCGTTCTATCCATTTATCCCATCACTAAGGTCCCTCTCAGCTCCTCTTCTCCAGCCCCGGCTCTCTCAGCCTTTCCCGATGCTCCAGACCCCTCAGCATCTTCTCGTCCCTCCCCAGTAACTCCCCGTCCCTCTCAAACTGGGGAGCCCAGAGCCGGTCCCGGTGGCTCCGGACGGGGCCGAGCAGAGGGGAGGATTCACCTCCTTGGACCAGGACCTTCCAGACTACCCCGGGTGGGATTTTTGCCTCTGAGTTCAAGGCTGGGACGACATTCCTCAGCGCCTGTACCTTGGGTGACGTCGCTGATGTGGTACTTGAATTCGTTGCTGCCGCAGGTCCACGTCATGTCCTCGAGGGTGAAGGACTGGTTGGAGCGCAGCATGATCACCTCGATGGCGCTGGATTTCAGCAGCGCGATCTGGTCCTCCGCCGCCAGCTCCCTGGGGAAGGGGGCACGAGCGATGTGGGACCCGGCCGGTGGGCGACCAACAGCCCGCTCCAGCCCTAACCCGACCCTTTTGCTGGGCGCACCCCAAATTCTTCCTCACCCTGGGTTTCTACCTCATTAAGCCACAGGTATTAATGTTTTTGATTGATTTAGTGGTACCACCCAGCACCCGAGCACAAGTGACACAGGAGCTGAGTCCTTCCCAAATTGTGATGGGGACCACTCGGGCAGCATCCGGCGTCTTAGCAACATTTTGCTGGCACAGTCTGGGTGAATCGGTGTAAAATAGGAGAGGAGTGACCCCAGGAAGGAGGAGAAGATGGAAAATGTGAAAGTAGGAACAGATCTGGGAAGGGAATAGAGCCTGAGGGTGAAATGGAGAAAAATGAGCTGGCTGTGAAGGGCGGGATGGGATTCCTGAGAGCGGAAAACCGCCACGGACGTGGGGATCGGGGAGCAAGCGTCTCACCTGAACCCCGGGATCATTTTGGCGAAGCCGATCACCTTCTGGATGCTGTAGCTGACCAGGTCGGCCAAGTGTGGGAGCATGGAGAGCTGGGAGAAGTCGATGTTAATGGAGGAGCTCTCGTCGTTCTCCTCGGAGAGGTCCAGGCTGGAAAACATCTGGGGCTCCACGGACTCTGGAGAGAAGGGAGACGGTCAGAGGGCCCGTGGGTCGTAGGGAGGACGTTACGGGCGAGGGGTGGATGTCGGGAATGGGATCTGTCGTGCTTTGCTTTGCGTTTAGACGGCGGGATGTGAGGAACCAGACTGGGAGAGCAGCCGTTCGGTGGCTGCCGACAGCAGCAAGAACTCTGCACTGGGATTTTTAGCTCGTCTCCTGTGCCGTGATCAAGTCAAAGGGACGTTTAGGTTGGAAATTTGGGATAATTTCTTCCCCAAAGGGCTGTGGGGCATTGAACAGGCTGCGCAGGGCAGTGCTGGAGTCACCGTCCCTGGGGGGGTGAATGGATGAGGTTCTCAAGGGACGTTTTAGTGCTGTGGTGCGGTAACAATTGGACTCAATCTTGAGGGTGTCTCCCAACCAAAATGATTCTCTGATTCCATTATAAGCTCCTCAGATGAGGTAAAAAAGGGTCAGAATAGCCAGATTTGGGGAAAAACGCTGCATTTCTACCCGTCGCCCACGGAGTGCGGTACCTGGGAACGTGCCGAAGCCGTTGGAGCTGAAGAGGTCGGTGGAATCCTCCGAGGACAAGTCCTGGGTGAGGATGGAGGCGGATCTCGCTGCCGCCTGCGTTTTGGGGCTGTTTCTCACCGGGGGCTGGAAGAGAGCGGGACGTGAGGAACGGGTCCAGGGGAGCAATTTGGCCCTTGAGGTTCCTGCCATGGCATTTTTAACTCCTCTCTGGTGAGAGGTTTTGGGATGAAATGCATTTAGCACACCCGAGCAGGAGCCGCTCGCTGCCATGTGTGGGAACGGGGGCCGGTGGGAACGTACCCGAAACTTGGTGAAGTCGGCGTAGGTGGGGTCGTAGGTTTTGCGGTGAGCCTCCAGGAGCGTGTCGATGACTTTCTGCTGCTCCTCCGAGAGCTTGGGCTTCAGGCTCTCCTTCAGCGCCTCCTCCTCCTTGCGCTTCAGGATCATCTCCCGCTTCCTCTGGACCTCCTCGTCCGTCAGGATGACTGCAGGGACGAGGGAAGCTGTCACCGGCGGGGACCGGAGCGACCGGCAGCACCCCGAGCACCGCACCAAGCAATTATTAACCCCACGTCAACCCCATCCTCGCTCCCCGGGTCACTCCACAGTTTATCGCCAGTTTGGGCCCTTTTAGGCGAGAAGCGGGTGCAACGAGGTCGCACCGGTGTTGCCACGTGTGCCGTAACCGCGCTGCTTGCTCTGTGCATTCGGGCGAACTAATGAAATCTCCATCCCACGGGACTCGGGCCGGCGGGTTCGTCTCGCTCCCGACAACAGAGGGAGCCTGATACGGCGGCGATTGGCCGCGGTCTGAGGATCGGCAGCGCTTCTGCAGCATCACGAGTAGTTTTAAGCTAAAGGGACGTATAGACAGACCCCCACAGCAAGGGGAGGGGATTTATGGCTTGTGTTACGGGTGACAACATTTGGCAGCGGCCAAGGGTACGCAGGGTTTCTCCTGTTTGATTAGGGAACGGGAGCACCCACAGGCAGCTTGGGCTCAAATGTGACCTTTATAAAAAGACCTGAACGGCCTCAGGGGATGGAAAGAGAATCATTTTGGGTGGAAAAGCCCCTTGGGGTCACCGAGTCCAACCGTTCACCCAACCCTGTCACTAAAACGTCCCCAAGAACCCGTCTGTTCACCCCCCAGGGACGGTGACTCCGGCACTGCCCCGGGCAGCCTGTTCAATGACCAACAGCCCTTTCTGTAAACTAATTTTTCCCAATATCGAAGGAAAAAAAAGCAACAGGGAGCGACCCCCCCGCCCCACAACCGCGTCACACACTCACCAAAACGCTCCAGCACGTCCTAAAAATAGCAAAGCCCATTCGTCCCTCCAGATATGATTAGCCCTTTAACCAGCCATTAACAAAAAACCCCAAGCACGTTATCTGATGGTAACGCGACGTCCTGCCCGGCCCGGGGCGGAATTTGGGACGGAGGTCGGCGCAGGTTTGCAGCCCCTGTCCCTTCCCCGTTAGCCGCCGGGGTTTTTCCACCTCTCGCAGTTCTCGGAGGGGACTCGGAGACCTCGGGGGCACAGGAATGACCGCAAGGTCACTCCCACCATCGCTTCATCTGCTGGGGACTCCACCGTGGGGTTTTACCACCAAAAGCACCAGCTCCCGAGCTCCAGGCAGCTGGCCAAGGCCGTTTTGCAGGCCGGGAGGGGGAACTTGAGCGTTTTGCCACCCAAACGAGTGGCAAAGCCAACGGGAACAGGCTGCCAGGGCAGCGGTGGAGTCGCCATCCCTGGAGGGGTCGGACGCATGAGGTTTCGGGGACATTTTAGTGACAGCGTTGCGATAATGACCTCAATGACCTCGGGGGGGGTCTCTTCATCCAAAGTTATTCTCTGATAGTCCAGCAACAAACCCTTTGCGGTGCTTTAAAGTACATTCACGCTCAGCATCATAAAAACCGGCGGCCAAGGCAGCCGAGGTGTCCCCAGGGCCACCCGAAGGGACATGGCTCCCCAGAGCGGTGACAGGAGCGTCCCCAAAGGCCACGGGTGGATTTCTCCTCCGCCCGCTCGCCCTGCGCAGATAACACAGACAGAAACCCACAACTATTTGCTAACGTTGGCTGCGGGCGGCGCGGGACCAGCCCGGGCTCTAAATCCTCATGGCCGTGACCTCGGCTGCTTTCCAGCTTCCGCCTCCTCGCGGTCCCTCCCGGGGGACAGTGGCCGCCAGCGCTGGCCCCAGCCCCCGCGGGCTCGGGGTTTTTGCTCTGCTTGCGTTTCAACACCCGCAGTCCCTTCCTTCCCCAACAGGCTCCTCCAGCCCGTCACCGCGGATCCGGGACCCTCAGCCCTGTGGGCTGTGGGCTGGGGGTGATGTTTACAACCATCCGACCACCCCGCAATCCGGGGACGGAGACGCATCCACCTGCACCAGGTTAATTCAGGCCCAAGAAATAGAACCTGTGGGTGTTGGCAGGAAAAAAAAAAAGCCTAAATTTCCGTTATTCCCAAAGAGGGAGCAGATCCCTGATGAAGAGAAGATCCCTGGATCTTCTTTTAAGCGAGCAGCCGTGTCCCATAAGGAGGGAAAAAACCCCAACATATAAACCACCAGATGTGTTTCGGGTGAGCATGGAGACGTGCAAGCCCACGGTAGCCGGTCAGTGCGGCGTAGCCGTTCCTAACGAGGGCAAAGTGTTGACTGGCACCCGTTAATTACCCAGGAAGGGCTGGAAGATTCACACTGGCGTGTGTAGGAGTTAATTTGCCAGCCACCCCGTTAGCAAGTTGTTAACGGAGTCTCACGCTCTCCTTGCTGCTTCGGTTGTAGAATCATAGAATCACAGAATCACTTTGGTTGGAAGAGCCCCTCGAGATCATCGAGTCCAACCATAACCTAATCTAGCACTAAACCAAGTCCTAAGAACCTCAGACCAGCCCGGCCTCGCCTGTGACAATCCCGTCACCTCCGGTGACAGCCCGGGGAAGACACAAACCTCCCTCCGAGAGCTTCAAGATCCCAGATTTGACCTAAAAATAACCGTAGCACACCTCGTTCCCCTTCATTTAACCAGCAGCAAAGTCCACGGGAGCCTATTTTTAGTCTCCTTAGGTCAGGTTTTGTTAATCCAGTACCAGTTTGCTAACGCGGTGGTTTACAGGTTAACTACCATGGAGAGCACACGCGTCCCTGGGACCCGGGGTGCAAACACCCCGTTAATCGCTGTATTTTTTTGCCTTTCCTGGATAATTAGCTGGGGGAAATTAACACTTTTCTCTCATTAGCCAAACGGGCTCACGCATCCTCTTGCTCACCGAAAAGGTGGATACACCTGGTGTTTTATAGGGGCTTTTTCTCCCTCGTCATGGGACACAGCTGCTTATTGACAGGCAGAGATCCAGGGATCCTCTCTTCATCAGGGACCCGCCCCGTCTTTGCGACAAATGGAAGTTCAGGCTTCATTTATCAGGGTGTGATTATCGAGGTGCTTTGGTGGCACGCTGTGACATCGCACGCTGTTCTGAGCTCGCCGCACAAGGGAACAAGCGCCGCTTCCATTGTCCAAACGTTCAGGTCCATCAATCACTCCACACAATGTCCTGTTTGCGACGTGTCCCCGGAGAAGGGTGTTATTTTGGTTTGAACCCTACGCCGACACCAACCTTCCCCTGAAAACTCAGGACGTGGAGAGCGTGTGTACGTAGGAGGCAGCGTGCCAAGCGGCTTTTATTTCTAAAAGCTGCTTATCTATAAATACAGCTGAAGAAAATAAATATTTGGACAACGTGAGCCTGTTTGGATTGGGTTAAAAACAACTCCACTTCCCACTGCTATTTGCTGGAGTCTCTGCCCTGCACGTGGCGGGACAGACGGACTCATTTTGTAAGAATAAAGGAGCAAAACACAAGCCAGTTTTACGCTCGTGGAAGTTGCCGTCGCCGTGGGGAAGTTCATTGAACTGTCCCTGTTTGGCTGCACCGAGGAACGTGCAAAAGGTTTCGGAGAAGACGATGACTTTGCACGGGCTAATTCAGGCAAAGTTAATAAGAAATGGCCCCGGATGCTCTTGTGGAGCTGGTGTCCCCAAAGGTGACTTGGCGCTGCTAAGAAGGCAACTCCCTGCTCACTGACCAGCGCAGGAAGCGTCTCAATCATTAAACGAGCTGCTCTCAATCATTACCCGCCGTGTCCCCTGCCCTTTGCATCCTCTTGGGTTTTGCACTCACGTGTCCACCTCCTGCACCAAACCTTAATTCATAGGATCATTTTGGTTGGAAAAGACTCTCAAGATGCAACCATTCACCCAACACTGGCACTAAAATGTCCCCAAGAACCTCATCTGTTCACCCCCCAGGGATGGTGACACCAGCACTGCCCTGGGCAGCCTGTTCAATGCCCGACAGCCCTTTGGGGAATAAATCACCCCAAATTTCCACCCTCACCCTCCTTCTCCTCCTTTCCCAGCTCTGTTCTCTGAACTCACTACAGCTCCTCAAGCTCCTTCTTGTCATGAGGTGATCCCGCCACCCCTGGGGCCATCATGTTGAGCCCTGAGGTGATTCCGCTGCCCCTGGGGCCGCCATTTTGTGGGTTTAGGTCATCTTGGTGCCCCCGAGGCCACAATTTTGTCAGCTGAGGTGATCCCGCCACCCCTGGTGCTGCCATTTTGAGCCCTGAGGTGATCTTGGTGCCCCTGGGGCCACAATTTCACGTTTTGAGGTGATTTTGGTGCCCCTGGGGCCGCCATTTTGAGCCCTGAGGTGATCTCGGCGCCGCCATTTTGAAGGTCCCAAAACCACCTTGGCTCAGCCGCTGTCACCAACACCCCCATTTAAAAACACCTCCACGTTAATCGAGGAGGACAAGGACACCCCATCACGCTGCCGGCACGCGTCCCCATCCGCACTCACACTCCTTCATCATGCCGATGTCCACGCAGCGCTTCAGCCGGCAGGCCTGGCAGTGCCGCCGGTTGTCCTTGGTGATTTTGCAGTCGCCGTTGAAGGGACACGTGAACATCGCTTTCCTCTTCATGCTCCTCCTGGAGAGGAAGGGGAAAAAAACCACATATTGGGTCAAATCAATGTTTTTTTGAGTGTGCAAGAGGCTGCTGTGAATATCGCGGAGAGGTGCGAGCACAAATCCAGGTCTCTGGACAGCAAAGAGATTGCTTAGAAGAGCTGGAAACATCTCAGACCCGACTCTTCAGCTCATCTGGTCGCTTGAGAACATAAGTTGGAGAAGCTGCACCTGCGTGGGGACACGTACGGGTTTGATCTTAGAGGTTGGACAGCACGGACAAGGGGAATTTCTTACAAGGGGGTTGAAGCACAGGTTAAGCAGCTTTCTGGGTTTGTCCGGGTCTTTTGAAGGCCGAAAGAAAGGTGGAAGAGCTGCAGAGAAACCAGAGCGGCGCCTTATTAAACATTGACCAGCCTTTAAAGCCCGGCTTTGCTAGAATAACTGGCCGGAGCGCATGTTTGTGCACACAGGGGACAGAAGCCTCACTGCAGGCTACAAGAGAAACAACGCTTAACATAATAACCCCCTCCGCCGCCAAACCCATGCCGTGCCACGTCCACCCGCCGCCGTCGCGGCCGTAAATCTTCCAAGTACAAAGGGTCAAAGCTGGAGCACCCAGCGACAAGTCGCTCTTCTGCAGGGCTGCCCTGCGGTATCGCCAACGACACGCTACGGGCAGAGCTGCAATAATCCATTCAGAGCTGCCGCGTCTTCGCTTCGGAGGAAGTTCCTCAATGAGCGAAGCTGATCTCTGGGTTTGCGACTATTTCTAAACGCTTCAAATGAAAGGGTGACCTTTCGAAACCGAGCGCGGGGCTGGAAATTCAAAGCGAGGACGTTCGGGGGGAAACGCGAGATGTGACTCAAGCACGACCCAAGAAACCCGCCACCGAATTAGTTCTGTTTCAGCACCGGGATGAAGCGTCTCCTGCTAGAAAGAGCAATAAAACCGCTCTGTGATGCTGAGCTGATGTGCAGGACCCACAGCAAACACCGTGGAGGCACCGAGCGGTGGCAAAGGGGCCCCTGCAGCCCAGGAACGGCGCCAAACCTGCGCTTATAGGGTATAAATATAAAATATGTTCTCGGGCTGCAGACCCGGAGCGGCACGTAGTGTGCAATTAGAGGCTATTTTCGAAAGGGGGATGTAAACAGAGAGGCCTTTGCTCTCCCTTCACCTCATAGATGAATAAATAAATGCGTTGAGGCGGGTGGCGGAGCCCTCTATAACCTGCCTGATACCACGAAATTCCTATTCCACCCAGCAGCTGCCTCCCAGTTTATCGCTTTTCTCTGGGTTTTCCACTTCCACCGAGAACTTTGTTTTCCCAGGAACGGGGACAAACGTCACCCGGCTCAGGGGCAACTCAGGATTTGCAACCAAACACCCCCAAAATCTCCCAGTTTCGGTGAAAAACGCGGTTATCGAGCACGCGGCTCGACTCGGGAACGCACAAACAAGCCAGAGCAACGCGAGGCCCTCGGGCAGGGAAAGATGTCCGAGGAAAAGCCAATATTATGGGTTTGGTATGAAAATTGCAGCTTATTCGAGTGCAGGGCACAATAGAGGGTTTCTAGGCAGCCGCTTCTCTGTCCCAAAGGCTACGAGGGGCCCCCCCGGTTACACCAGTAACCCCGGGAGCGCCGGGCTGACCCGCGGTGGGAACTCACGCCGTCTGGCCAGGGTGTATTTTTGTAAAGCTCCAGAACTGGCCATTTCAAGGCTCATTTAAGATCCGCGTCCCGGGCAGGCTGCCGAGCGGTAAAAATAACGCCATCCCCTCCCTGCACAAACACGGCGGGGAGGGAGGTTTGGAGGGGCTGTAACTGGTGGTGGTGGGGAAAATAGGGACAATTTGGGTGGAAGAGACCTTCAAATGTCACCTTATCCACTCCTGCCATGAGCGGGGACATCGTCACCAGCAGCCCCTCATCACAAGGACAGCGATGGGGTGTCCTTGTCCTCCTCGATTAACGTGGAGGTGTTTTTAAATGGGGGTGTTGGTGACAGCGGCTGAGCCAAGTTGGTTTTGGGACCTTCAAAATGGCGGCACCGAGATCACCTCAGGGCTCAAAATGGCGGCCCCGGGGGCACCAAAATCACCTCAAAACATGAAATTGTGGCCCCAGGGGCACCAAGAACACCTCAGGGCTCAAAATGGCAGCACCAGGAGTGGCAGGATCACCTCAGCTGGCAAAATTGTGGCCTCGGGGGCACCAAGATGACCTAAACCCACAAAATGGCGGCCCCGGGTGCAGGAGAATCACCTCAGGGCTCAACATGGCGGTCCCGGGGTGGCGGGATCACCTCATGACAAGAAAGAGCTTGAGGTACCGTAGTGAGTTCAGAGAACAGAGCTGGGAAAGGAGGAGAAGGAGGGTGAGGGTGGAAATTTGGGGTGATTTGTTCCCCAAAGGGCTGTCGGGCATTGAACAGGCTGCCCAGGGCAGTGCTGGTGTCACCATCCCTGGGGGTGAACAGACAAGGTTCTTGGGGACATTTTAGTGCCAGCACTGGTTGAATGGTTGGATTAATGAGCTTGAGGGGCTTTTCCACCCAAAATGATTCTCTGATCTGGCTTTACCTTGCCCGACAGGTCCTGTCCCTGATGGGGAACAGCAAGGACCGTGATTTCCAGCCAGGAAACCTGAGTGCTAACCACCCCTCTGGCAGACATGTGCCCGACGGTCCTAGCGAGCACACCCAGGAGAAAGCAAACGCCAAGCGGCTTTCAGGTTATCAGAGACGTGAATTACAGGAAAGCCAGATGGCGAAGGGCAGCCTGCACCGGAGCAGCGGCAAAGCCCGGCCTAAACCTGCACCGCGGGGCCGGCATCAGCCCTGGGCTGGTCTTTCCCCTTCACCCGACAGGACTGATCTCAAAGTCTGAGTGATTTATTAGCGAAACGGGCTTTTGAATACCCACAGCTCCCACATTGGGGAGATACAGTTTCCTGGAAGCTCACACTCAAACCCAAACCCTGGCGGGTCGCGTCCGTCACCCACCCAACGGGCCACGAGTCATTTTGGCACCCAGGCTGCGGCAGAACCGCCTTGCACCACCACCACAACCCCTTCGCGCTGTGATAATAGCCCATTTCTGCCCCGTGATGCCTACACAGACACGCGGGAAGCCCCAGGGTACCCCGGGAGCAGAGCAGCTCTCTACCACCCATTTTGCATCTATTTGCATTGTCTCCCCCGAATCCTGCCAGCTCCATCCTGCGCTTCTGATCCCAGGGACCCTCCAGACAACTGAAATACCGATAGCGGCCTCTGGGGAAGGAGGAAGAGATTTATTCTAAAGCTTTCATGGCAAAAAGGAGGATGATGGGAGTGGGAGACACAGCGGGGAGTTGAGAGGTTTTGAAATAGCCAGAGTCCTTCCAAGCAGCCGTTAACACCCGGTGTCATCGCACCGGGGTAAACCAGGACTGCCGAAGAAACCGCGGGTGCTTCAGCCAAGTCACGGCAGAATAAACCCCACCGGCTTCACTGCTTTTTTAAGAGCTCCTGAGCAAACAGCTCAATAAAACGCCGCTGTCGCCGTGGGCATCGTTAGCAAACCGCGGACTTTGGAGCAGCCGGCCAAAGGTCGCCCCACGCCTGGTTGTGCCACACGTTCTGTGCGTGTCTGAGCACCCAGGGGTGCCAGAAAACACCTCATGGCTTTTTGGGGAGTCACGTCACACAGGGACATCCCCAAGGCAGGTGCTGCTGCGCCCCTGCACACAAAGCTCTGGGGACAGAAGAACCCCGGAGACTAAAGTTGTGTGTGCGGCATGGACACGCTCGGAATAAACCAACCTGCAAGACCTTCCTGAGGTTTTGCTGCTGCCATTCAATATTTGCTCTTTTAGCCCCTTCCAGCCGCGAGTCCGACCGCCTGGGGCAGCGCAATCAGCCACCAGAAACTGGTAGCACAACAGCCATTTTTGGGGTTTTATCCCCCAAAAAAATCACTCGGGGAAGTTGAAAAGCGGTGAGTGCACAGGAGCACAGGTTGTTATAAACCTCAAGGTGCTGGCAAAGGGACCGGGGTCTGTTCTGGGAGAGTTTTAGGGGTTCGGGCTCTCCCGTGGCAGCGCTATTTTACTGCAGAAAGCAGATAGTGCCACAGCAGCAAGTATTAATTAATTCAGTGATTGAAAACAGCGATTGAAAACAGCTTGTAAACAAGCTTGCAAGCAGGAGGGAACACACCAAGGCCCGGCATGGGGAGAGTGTGTCTGCAAAGCAAAGCTTAAAGTAGCAAGAGCCTTAAATTGCAAATAAAGGCTTGATACAGGGGCACGAAGGGCTCGCTGGAGATGAGAGCATTTCTCAGCATCAAGACGTCTGTTCGGCAACACCGTCGCAGTCGCACGTCTTGCATGATCGCAAGGGTGTGACGGCAGAGCTGGGGAAACTGGAGCCGCAGTCGCATCCAAAAAGGGCTCGTCAAGCAGCACTGGCTGTTTTGGAGCTGAAAAGGCTTTGTGATCACGAGGATGAGGAAGGTCGGGGACACCAGAGCACCTGGATGAAGAATTACTCGTTTTGCAGCAGTAATTGAGGAAAACATTGTCGCACAGGTTGGCCGAAGCCGCCCCGTTCGCCTGCAGTGCGTGAAAACCCCCATTCGGCCCCAAAACTCCTGCGAGAGCAGGTTAGTTCTGACTCTGCCACGAGGTTTCCAGCTCCGGTCGCTGCACCAGCCCCGCTCAAGGCACAAACCCATGCGGTCCGGTGTGCGCAACGCTCCGGCGTGCGCAACGCTCCGGTGCCAAACCCTTGAGCAAGGCTCTTCCCGGCCCACGCCAGGCGCTAGGTCTGGCTTTGTTGCACCAGCGCTTAGTCACTCTCTCGCTTGCTGCAAGCGCTGCCAACTCCCACGTGAGTATTTCAGCTCCGTCGGCGCGGGGGTAAAGCCACCAAAATGTGATTTGACAATCCACAAACCTGCAGCTCTCCACGCTCTGAGGTCTCAGGAGCTTCCGAGATGTTTCTACCTTGCTAAAGACCAGCCTGAGACCACTTAGAACCTTTATCTAACAGCAAAAAGCAGCCTCCAAATAGCTGCACATACATCCTACGGCGACTTTAAACCCCCAAAAGCCAGAGTTGCGGGTTAAGAAGTTTCAGAAAGAACCTGGTGGCCAAAGAACCCCCCGTATCTCCGTACGGAGCACTTCAGAGTGCACAGGAGCAGCTTGCTTTAAAGACAATACGTTTGTGGCCATCCCACCTGTTTAGTTTTCAAACCGGGTGTATTTTCGAGGCACCATCCCCAATGTTATGCACTCCCGTGAGGCTCCCAGACTGATGGAAATCTCTGTCTCGGGGGGAAAAACAACCTGTTTCCCACTAGCAAATGGTGTCAGGAGGGAAATAAGCCTGCGATCTTCACCATTATCAAGATCCCGCGGGCGCGTCAGCCGTCTGCAATGCTGGGCCGCCCAGTTTGCGGGGACGGAGGTCACTGGGACAGCGCCCCAAGGGCTCCGCTCTCCCGCTCCTGGCGGTTCACGGGTCCCGGAGCAGGATTTCCCCCCCAGAAAGCCCCATGCCCACCTGAAGAAGCCCTTGCAGCCTTCGCAGGTCATGGCGTTGAAGTGGAAGCCGGTGGCTCTGTCCCCGCAGACGCCGCAGATCCGCGGGACGTTCCTGTCTGAGTCGCCGACCGCGTCGGGCAGGGACGTGCTGGCGGCCATGATCTCCATGTCTGGGACAGCACAGAGAGCCAGGTATTTATTTCATCAACCTGTCACACCTTTACACTTCAATTTCTAATCTGATTTGCTTTACAAAATCAAATGCAAAGAAATTATCCTTGGCTTCAGCACGATTTGGCAAAAGAAGCTCCTGTGTTCCCTTTGGCTCAGTGTATTAACACCGCCAAAAATCAGGTTCTAGATAGTTTTTAATACGGTTTTAGTACACTTTTCCATCTACGCAGTAAAATCAGATCCCCTTTTCCCACACCCGCAGCCTTAATCACGCTGTAGGACACACAACAATTTTCGGGGCTTCAGTGGGAGAAATCCCATAGCCCAAATTGGTTTGTGCTCCTTTGCGTGTGCTTTTAAAAAGCCTCGAAGGGAGCAGGATTCACCCCGCTCGATGCTGCAAAACCACAGGGAACGAGGCCGCGGTGCCGAATTTCCCTTGTGCGCGGGCAGGAAGCGGCACCGGCACACACCGTAAGCCGGAACCATCCCAAACGCCGCTCGAGAGAACCTTGATTAAAATAAACCCACCTCAACAGGGACATAAACAAGGGAGGAAATGGTGCTGAAATTGAGATTAAAATGGGGGTTTTCACACTTTCTCCGGCTTACAATAGGATCCTGTTTGCTACTAGAACGAGCATCTAAAAGTTTTCATGGTACCAAACCACCGCGGTTCAGTATTTTGGCTGGCCGGGCTGTTCATGGCTCAGCTCACCCCGGAGCCCCAGCAGCTCCCGTGCCTCAGTTTCCCCGCACACAGGACGGAGTTGCCCCTTTTGTTAATTCTCAGGGTGAGAATTTCACGTTGTATCAACATTTTTTGTTTGGTTGGTTCGGGTATGGCCCAAAACTGCCCCCAGGATTCGCCGTTTGTCCCCCCAGCGCCCAGCACAGGGACGGTCACCCCCCTGGTCACACCGGGGCTGGCACAAGCCGGGATGCTGGTGGCCTTTTTGGCCACTTGGGCAACTTGGCATGGTCAACAGCCCCAGCGTTTCTAATAGGAGTCCGTGCTGCTTGGAGAAACCTCCCAGGAGCAGATGGGCACGACAAGGACATTCACCTGTGTCGGGAAGATAGGCCACATTCTGCTGGTGCATCTCCCAGGAGCTCTGGAGCTGCGACATGGAGACACCTGCAATTCCAAAGACAAAACAGGACACGGTCTGGGACAGATTAACAACTTGCGGAGGTCGATGAGTCAACGAGCGTCGGGGCGCGTTCCCGGTCACGGCTCCGGCACCTCGGCGAGACATGAGAGCCGGAAAGACGAGGGCGAGAGGCGCTCGACTCGCCCCTGCACCCTCACTAATACTTTCCTACACATTTTAATTTCACAATTGAGCGGCGCTGGCACGCGTGGGACGGCATGAAGCTGAACAGCTGCTATCAACAGAGCGTGCATGCTCCGAATCAGCGGGATCCCCTGGAGCTTCTCCGTGGTTTAGTTCTCGATTTAGGTTACGGTTGGACTCGATCTTAAAGGTCTCTTCCAACCAAACCGATTCTACGATTCTCCCTCCTTATGTCATTTTGTTCCTTCAGCCTCTCTGCTCACAGACGGGGAGCACCAAGGGTTAGGACAGGGCTAGGAAAAGGTTTTACTAAGTTGCCTTGCTTTCCTTGAGCTTCTCCTTAGGCCTGGCTGATCCACCTTAGGCTGGCTTGTCCCCGTGGGTCACCCCACCGCTCAACACAAAGTCACAGCCCCAAACACCACGGAGGGGAAAGCAGCTCTGCAGATAAGGACATGGGGACAACGGGGTGACCGTGGGCCAGCGATGCGCCAAGAAGGTCCATGGGGAGCGTGAGGAAGAGCGTGACACTGCGAACGGGGACGCTGACACCTCCAGCGAGGGGAGAGCAGGTGCTGCTGCCACCAAGCCAACCTCAGAGGGGTCTCCCCCACCCTCATCGTGCCTCGTGCTTTCCCCAGCTCTTAATTAACACTGACACTCATTAGAGAGCAACGAGCCCATGCCAGACGCGACTCCCGCGTGGACGACGGCGCCGCCTCAACCTCCCGGCTCTGACTTCTTGGAAGACGTGACTCAGCCCCAAATGGAAGTGACGTGCGGCGCAGCGGCCGCCGGAGTTTCCCCTCCGCCCCCAAAGGCCGCTCGTTCGTCAGACCCCGCGCTTGGCCCCTCGGGAGGAGCGGAACAACCCGTGCGAGAAGCACCAACCTCCCCCGAACCGGCACCAGGAGGGTCAAACCCCTTTTGTAGCTGGTTAAGAGCGAAACTGCAGCTCCCGGTTGTCACCGAGCAGCCGCGCTTTGCTAAAGCTGAGATTTTCTTGTTCCCAAGGCACCAAACGCATGTGTTTGCAGGAAATCGCAATTCTCAGGTTATTTTCGGGGGGGTTGAGCTGTCGTGGCAGCAAAGCTCGAGCAGCCACAAGGTGCTGGCGGGGAAGGGCTGTGCGGTGTAATTAGCAACCAGAGCCCTCAGCGGGGACGCTGCCAGGTGACAAAGGGACACAAGAGCCACCAGGGTCGAGGTTTAAAGCCATGGGAAAAATCTCACCTGCGGGAGAGACCCAGAGGGGAAAAACCAGCACAAATAAGCCCCAGTAATGGCTCAGAAACTGGTAGGAAGTATTTCTAAGCGGTTTGCTCATGCTTTACCACTTTCCCTTTTCTCCGGCCAGCTTGCAAAACTCGCGCTCGCAGCTCCGCGGGACTTGGCAGAGGGAAAAGGCTTCGGAGGACGGTTTCTCCTGCTGAAAACCTTCCTCACCCTCGGCAACCCCAGCACCGAAACGCCTCCGTCCTTCCTCTAAAGCCGCAGCGACCGCCCGAGCCGGGAACGACACCCCAAGGCAACGCCAGAGCCAAACCCCAGCGCCGGGGCTGGCTGTGGGGCTGCCGCTCGGCTTTGCCCCACGCTTCCCTCACGGGCAAAGCCGGAAATGTGTTCTTAACGTGAATATCCAGCGTAAGAAATACCCAGAAGCAAGAGCAGGGCTTTGTCTGGCCAAGGATAGGGGGTTTATTCAGGGCTGCGTCTGGCAAAGGAAACGGGTTTATAAGCAGCCAACGGCTCAGGCGTCGCTGAGATTTTGGGGAGAAACCAAGCGGGTTAAGGAACAGCTGAACACTCCCAGAAAACAAGAGCAGCGTTTCATTACAGAGCCTTTGGTGTTTGAGGTACCATCCTCAAACACTTTCAGGATGCAGAAAACAAACGCTGACAACACCGTGAAAGCATTTGTCACCTTCTCAGTCTCTCGCTCGCTCCATCAAAACGCCTTTTTTTTGCTTAATTTGTTTGCCAAGCAAAACAAAACCAAAACAACCGCAACTTTACCCGCACGGCCTGAAAGGAACAGGCTGGCTTCTGAAAATCCAAGCTCTGATTTGCTGCCGAAGACCCGAAATCCCGGACGGCCCCGCTGATTTACGGGAGGTTTTGGGCTGTTGACACAGCTGACATGTCGGAACAACACGCCGAGCCCCTGGCAGCGCATTTTCAGCGGCTCTTCCCAGTACAAATCGGCCTATTCACGGCAGCTAGTTGCAGCATGCGAGCAACCCCCTTTTCTCTTTTAATGAAAGACAATTAAATAATTTCCTCCTGTCGCTCCGGGGATTATTTCAGTGCCTGCGATGAGATTTATGAGACGGTGGATTGATGGGTCCTGTGGAGAGGGAGCAGCGGATCCGGCACGAGCGGGGATGGGTGTGGATGGAACCACAGGTTTATTTTGGGTGGAAAAGACCCTGCAGATCAAGCTCACCCATCACTGGCACTAAAGTGTCCCAAATAACCTCCTCTATTCACCCGGCCAGGGATGGCGACTCCAGCGCTGCCCTGGGCAGCCTGTTCAATGCCCTACAGCCCTTTTTATGAAGAAATCACCCCAAATTTCCACCTGGTGCAACCTGAGGCCGTTTCTCATCCTGTCGCTTGGGAGCGGAGCCCGAACCCCCCGGCTCCAACCTCCTTTTGGGCAGTTGTAAGAGCGATAAGATCCCCCCTCATCCATTTTTAGGTTGGAAAAACAACTTCTTCTTGCAAAACCCGGAGCAGCCACGACCTCCCAAGTGGACCCGAGGGTATCGGGAGACCAACAGCTCGTTATTACCTGGTGCAAGTCAGCTCACGTCAGCCCTTCCTCCGTTAATGTGATGAGACGTTCGCCTCCGCAAACGCCCCCAGACTGAGGCTGGAGGCTCCTCCACGGCCGGGAACACATACGGGTGACAACTCCTGCTCCGGGGAGCACAGACACTCCCAGTCTGCAAACAACACAGCACCATTGCAGAGGAGGGTCCGGCTGCGTGACAACCGCAGGAGCTACAAGTACAAGTCTCGAGAAGGTCAGAGAGACTTAAATTTTAAAAAACCCAACACCTTTCGAAGGAACGGGATGTTAATCTCATCCCTTGCGAGGAATCGGGCGCTTACGGGCTCCCGAAACGCTTTGTGGCATGGGTGTGAGCAAGCCCGGGGACATGCTGAGCTCAATTATGGTCACCAGTGCTCCCAGTAACACGGTTGGGAGCGACATCTGAGCAGCCGCAGCCCTGGCAGCAAAGCTCGATTAACAATAAGCATTGACAGAGGGAAATCAGGTCTGCTCTCAGCCCGGCGAGGCTCCCGCCATCGCCCCCGGACCAGCATTGCTGAGCATCCTCCCCATCGCATCCAGCACTGGGGTGCGGGAGGGAGCGGAGGGGACGCACCAGAGTCCCCACATACCCGCGGTGGGGTTTCCAGGGTCATTGTCACAGCGATACGTCCCTTCCTGACGCTTTTGTGAGGGACGATCGCTCCGCAAAGGTGTCGGAGCAGCCCCGGGCGCTGCAGGGCGTGCAGCACTCAGTGCAGCCCCGAGTCCCCAGCACCCCCAGCTCCTTTTCCACCTTTCCAGCTGCTCTTTAACACCCGTAGCATTAAATGGGACTTTTCCCCCCCGATGCATTAGGCTTGAAAAGCAACTTAACCTATTCGTTGGGCATCTCGGCACAAGCTGCGGTGCCTCATTTCCTGAGGATGTTACTCACGACCGAGAAGCGCCGGTGGTCACCAAACCCACGCCTGGCGGGCCAGAGGACCTGCGGACGGCGACAAAAACCCCCGCGGGGCCGGTTTGTGTGGGGTTTGTTTCGCCCGGAAGCTGCCGCATGTGGTTGTGATTTAAGGGAAAGAACCACACTGCATCGGCTTCTCTCAAACAGCTGGTGTAGCGCTGTATTCACAACTAGAATTTCAGATTCTGGTACAAATACCTGTCTGCAACACCTAAATTATGGTCTCTTGGTTACAGCCAAACCCAGTTATGCTGCACCCAGCACAGGACAGAGCCATTTTGCTGCTATTTTGCTACAAAAACCTGGAAAACAGCAGATTTTGCCACCTTACCGCTTCACTGCGTGTTCTGCCCAGACCACAGCGGCTCCTCAGCCCAGTGACGCAAGGCCAGGCCTAAACCCTTCCCAGCAGCCACCTAAGCCGGGCTGCAATCCCAGCAAGTTCTACCAATGCCAAGAGCTCCAGAGGGACGCTGTCTGAGTGACACACGGGTCCATGTCACAAATTTGTCATTACAGGTGTTCCTTCCCTGCGCCCGAGGGCGCCACAAGAGCCGCGACCAAGAACCGCGATGGTGGAGACTGTTGTGGCATTTCAGAATAATGATGGATGGAACAGACCCTCGAGATCACGTCCAACCATTCACCCAATGCTGGCACTAAAGTGTCCCCGAGACCCTCGTCTGTCACCCCCCAGGGACGGCGACCCCAGCCCTGCCCTGGGCAGCCTGTTCAACGCCCTTCGGCAAAGAAATCACCCCAATATCCAAATATCCACAACTGTCACGCCGACCCCATCCAGCCCGGCCTGGGACGTCTCGCTGGGTGATTTTCCTCCAGGCCGGACCAGCGCGCAACAGCTATTTCAATCTTCCACGTTTTCACTCCTTATCTGGAGTCATTTCTCATGTTTCCAATGGAAACTCTGCCTTTAGCTGAGTCGACACGATTTCCACACCGATACCGCGGGCACCGGTGCCCTTATAATTGAATTGCAGGGCACGGCAAGGACGGGTCAAAGAGAAAACTCCACTCCTGCAAACCCAGAGCTGCAATTATCCCATAGACTCGTCCCCGCGTCACCTGAACCCTCCCCAGCTTCCAACCGCCCTCTCGCTCCAAATTCCTCGTGCGTTTCACCGGTACCTTTGTTTCCCAATCGCCGATTCCTGGGTAAGAAGGTGAGGAAACGTTTCCCCCCATTCCAAAAAGCTGCGGGAGGGCCGAGGGAAGGAGCTGCCCCCGCACGCGGTGAATTCCACGCTCCTTCCGAGCTGCTCCCTTGTGTCGAAATCTATGCAAACGGGTTCCTAAGAATGCAAATCGCCCCGTCGTTCTGCAGCGGAGGGAGAAATCGCACCGAGAATACACAACCCCCAGGGACTCCCTGGTTTAATACTGAAAACGTACCACTTATATCATTTATTAACCTCTGTTGGGGTTTTTTGCTAGAGATGGAGGAAAGGCTTCAGCTGATTAAGCTGCAGGGTAATACTGAAGTTTGTATAATCTGAAGATGTGCCCTAAATTTTGGAGGGGAACTGAAGCTTGGCTGGAAAAGACAATTTACACCTTTGTCCCCCAGAGCGGAGCCGGTGCCGGGAGCTGAACATCCAACCGCAGCTTCTCCGCAAAAGCACCACGAGCTCTGCAGGAAAGGTCCAGAATTCAGGGTCTGGGAGGCTCACAAAGTCCTGACGCGCGTGGCAATAACAAACCCAGTTACCCAGAGCCAGCGAGGCCGCTCCGCCTGTCCCGGAGCAGATTTAGCTGCAAAAGGGCTAAAACACACCGTTACACCCACAGGTTTAATTGATGTCGAGCAAAACCCTCTTGTGAAAGTGCAAAAATGACTTTTAAAGCCTCTTGTGTCTCGTAGAGCTGCTCCCACAGTAGATTTTTCCACCCAGCCGCCTTATCTCTTCGCTTATTGGGGCGTGAAACACACCGACATGGAGAAAAGCGCCTTCGGAGAAGCGGCGAGTGAGTGGAAATGGGATTTGTGAGGGGTTAGTCACCCTAAACCAACACCGGAGGAGCACAAGCCTTGACCAGCCCTCCAACAAAACCCAGGTCTGCTGGTTTTAAAGCCGTCCCGCTGCAGCCCCGAGCTCGTTGCCCGGGACCTTGGCCTCAGCCCAGGCAGTGAGTGGCCTGAGAGCCTTATTGGCGAAGGAGGAAAAGCAAAAGCTCCTAAAACACAGAATTAACAGGGCTGAAAGTCTCATCGTTGTGTTCGAGCGGGTTACAACGTGACCCCGGGCGCTGCCAGGTTTGGGGTATGACCTGACCCAAAAAGCAACGAACCCCTGGATCTTTTTGCGCTGGAGAAAGCTGGAGCACCACACGAGGACATTTCCCACCCCACGAGGACATTTCCCACCCCACGAGGACATTTCCCACCCCACGAGGACATTTCCCACCCCACGAGGACATTTCCCACCCCACGAGGACATTTCCCGTTTTGAGGAGGAAAAAACCCCCAAATTGTGTCATCTGAGGCCACCCCCGAGCAGGAATATTCACATTATGCGGACCCAAGAGGGCACAAGCTCCAGGTGAACATCCCTGGAGCAGAATAACTCCCATCAGCTCCTCAGAAATGAGCTTTAGGAGCTCAGCTTGTTCATTAATCACATTAGTTCTTTGCTTTCTTGCCCCCGACCTGAATCCCAGCCCGTGCACCAAACCTTCCCAAAATCCTCTTTACGTGGTGAAACCAGCCCCAGTTAAACACCCCCCTTGCCCAAGAGCCTCGGCGAGACGCAGAATGGCCATTTTTGGACCCATTTTGCAGGGCGTCCCGTCCAAGCTCCACGCGTGGCGGCCGGGGACACGAAGGCGACTCGAGACGCGCGGGACGCCGCGTTTTCCACAAAACTAAGCAAGTCTAAATACAGCCCTGCCTTGTATCTCATCTGCCTTCTGTTCAACGGGGTGTTTGTCCTCCGAGCGCTTATTTATAAGCACAAACCCCACGGCAGCGCTATCGACGTCCCCGCGGCGGGGAGTGAAGCCTTTACAGACCCAAGGGGACACCAGGTTTTGCTTGGACATCGAATTTTGGTTGGAAAAGCCCCTTGAGATCATTGATCCACCCGTTCACCCAACGCCGGCACTAAGACACCCCCAAGAACCTCAATCTGTTCAACCCCCAGGGACGGTGACCCCAGCACTGCCCTGGGCAGCCTGTTCAATGCCCTTTGGGGCACCCCGAATTTCCACCCTCAGCACAACCTGAGGCCGTTTCCTCTCATCCCATCACTCCCCACGTCCAAAATCCTCCAGGAACAGCGAAAACACACACGGTTTTTGTTGAAAACAGGAGATTCACTCACCAACTTCCCACCGACAGAGAAACGGGCGCTCGGGAGTCACGGCAGCAGGTCCCGGCGCCTTGGGCACGCACGGCGTGTTCCTGGCAACGAGGAAACTGCCTCGAGATCTACAGATAAAGGTTCCAGGTATTGTTTTTTCTCCTTTTTACACCCCGTTTCCATTTATTAGGAGCCAAAAGCCGCTCACATAATGAGGTTTGCGCCGATACCACCGTTAAATGCCGCAGATAAGGAAATTGCGCTCGAGCTGCGGCTGATTCAGCAAAGATTTAAGCTAAAGGTGGAGGAGGTGACACCAAGGTGGCTCCGGCCACCAGCGTCCCCAGTCACACCGAGGTCCCTCGGCCGGGCCAGGGGAGCGTTTCCCGGTGTCACGTCTGCATTTTCAGGTCATAAGTTGCGTTTTTAAGGCTTTTGGGAGCCTCTGGGCTTCCTTATCTCGCTGGACTTTTGCTCCTCTTGTCACTCGTGTCCTCACGCCCTGGTTTAACCGGCCCTCCCTGTCCCAGCCCGGGCACAAGGGACAAACACCAGCACGCACGTCTCATTTTTATAAGAAAAACAATAAAACCCCACATATTTTCATGTTTAGAATAGAATCGTTCAACTGGAATGGACCTACAACCACCAGCCGGCCCGGCTCTGGTTTTGTGCCACCTGGTTCTTCACTTCTCCTCCACAGGTCCCACAAATTCAACCCAAAAACCAGAGGGTTGTTTCCCACAGTCTGGGGGTCAATCTCTCTATTTTAGGAAGCAGTTCCATGTGCATTTCTCTCATTTTGGGGGTTAGATTTTAATCCCCACCTGTGCAAAATATCCGAAGCTAAGGCCGCTGTCTTATCACCATCGTGGGGTGTTGCGGGGACGTGACTCCAGCGCTGCCCTGGGCAGCCTGTTCAACACCCCACAGCCCTTTGGGCAAGAAATCACCCCAAATTTCCACCCTCAGCCTCCCCAGCGCAACCTGAGGCTGTTCCCTCTCATCCCATCGCTTCCCACATGAAGACACCGACACCTTCCAAAACAAATCGTCACTTCTGAGCTGCCACCCACAGCGTTTTCAAATACACCCGGTCGTGCGTAAAACCCGCGAGACCCCCCCAAAACGGGACACCCTGTGGGGTTTCATTCCTCCCACGCAACGCAGTTTTGGGCAAGTCCCATGAAACAGCCCCTCGTCCCTTCTAGGGGCTGATCGCCCTCATTAGGGGCTGTAATTAGCGCCAGGAGGTGCTGACGTGCTCACATTCCCTTGCACAAGCGCAGGAAGAGCAGCGCATCTTCCTCCCCATCCCCTTGGCACACGGGGGGACAGACCCACTCGCAGCCGCTTGTAATTGTGATTATTCACCTCCCGGCGACGCCGCATTTCAATTTCTAAAGTTTTGGGCCAGACTGACTTCGCTTCGGTGACAAGAGGTTAAAGATCAGTCCTGCGAGCACGGGGGACGGCAGAACCTCCGCTGAGCTTTTCAACGGGACAAGAGGCCGGAACAGCCAGTTACTCTGTTCTGAGCACACCGGGATTCAGAAAAACGCCGAGCAAAACACGGACCGAGCCGAATTCTTCCCTGATGAAAACACCTATTTGTGCTTCACGCTGTTGTAACTCTAAATCTCCAGGCGAGATCTCGCACCTGATGTGTTCACAGCCCGATCTCGGGCTGATATCGGCCGACGCCCGGTGCCAACCGGGTGGCTTTCCCCCCCAAAATGCAGCTAAACGCACTTTCACAAGGTCGACCCCAACGGCATCGCCAGCCCGATCCGATTCGGCTCCGTTTTAACCGGCTGCTCCGGAGAAGGAAGACGAGGTTTTATTCAAATGAGTAATTAATTACAGCCGTAACTTCCTCCCCCGGAGCAGACGCGTTACACGTTTCGCCCGAGCGGCACCGGGGCGCTGACCGAGACACGGGGGAAGCGCCGCGGAGCGGATGTCTGTCTGTCTGTCTGATTGTCTGTCTGCTCGCGGGGGGACACGCGTCGCCCCGAAATCGCTGGTGCCGCTCGACGCGAGTCCTGGGAGGAAGATGAGTCACTGCCCGGCTGGTGTGGGAGGGGAACGCGCCGCAGAGCGCCGGCTTCTGGGGAAAACCGCCTTCTGGAGAAACTCGGAGCGCTCAGAGCGCCCGGCCCCGAAAAGCACAAAATATATAAAAAAGAGGAAGGAGCAGCTCAACCCAGAGAAAAAGCACCTTAACCTGCCCAATATCCGCAACCCCCAGGGCCCTTTGGGTGCTTGGTAGGCTAAAAAATACCACCCCCCCCCCCCTTCCTGGCGTTGGAGCTGCAGGAAAACTCCCGGTACCTTCGTTTTCACTGCGCGGCTGGAAATCCCGGCGGTCGCATCGGAGATGGACGGAAAGTCACAGGGGAATGACAAACAAGTGACATTAGGGCCCCCCGGGGGCCACGACTGGCTCTTGACACCCTTCCCCCCCCATTACAAAATAACCTTAATTATGAGATCAAGTTGAAGATGCTTTTTGAAGCTGATTGTTAATCTGAGTGGGAGACCAGGCTGGAAACCCCAAAACACCACTTAAGGACCCCAACAGCAAACTGATAATTCACCAGCTTCAGAGCCCCCCCAAAAGGGGACCAGGAGCCCCAGAGGGGGAGCAGGGGGGACATCCCAGGGTGGGGGTTAAAGCTTGGGAAGGGGCTCAGGGTGCAGAGGGGAAGTGGGGGTTCACACTAACAAGGGGTCTGGTTCCTCCCCATCCTCACACCAACCTCAGAGAGCCCAGAAATGGTGAATCAGACAGAAATTCAGGGGGAAGGGATGACAAGAACCCCCTTCCCCCCCAAACCTAAGGGAACTGCAGTTTTGGCAGAGGGAGCACAGCCCTGAGAGCCCCCAGCTGCAGGGAGACACAGGGGGCCCCCCAAACAAGGAGAGGGAACACAGGGAGCCCCACGCAGGACCCCAAACCAGGGAGCACACAGAGCACCAGGGGCGTCCCAGTACCCACATGAGACTCCCAAACTGGGGGGGAACTGTGCACCCCCAAACCCCCCTGGGACCCTCCAACTAGCATGGAGGATACAGAGACTATGCGGGGGTGACCCCCTGCGCCTACAGCCACAGGGAACACCAGTGGTCCCCCTCCACCCCGTGTCCCCCGTTCCGTGGCAACAGCCACCCTCATGGCCACTGCCACTCGTGTCCCACCGAGCCACTGCCGTCCCCGAGAGCCGGCCCGCGGCAGGCACCGAGCAGGGGTGCCCCCCTATGACCAGCGTCCCCCCCGGTGCCCCCAGCCCGGCCCCGGTACCTGCGCTCCCGGTGCCGCCACCCCCAGCCCCCCCGCGCCGCCCGGAGCCGCCTTTTGACGGGAACCGGCCGGCTCCGCGCCCCGCCCCTCCCGGGGCCACGCCCCCACATCGACCACGCCTCCTCCCCTCTCTCGCCAATGGCAGCGCTGCACCGCCTCAGCTCCGCCCTCCTCGGGGGCGTGCCGGCGGGGATCCCGCCCCTCAGCGCCGTATAAGGTTGTGCTGGGCGAGTCCCCGCCCACTGGGGGCGTAGCGGGGGCTGGCGGGAGATTGCACGTGGCTGCCGGTCCCCGGGGGGGCTGCCCGGGCGTGGGGACCCGAGCCCCGCCGTCCTGCCCGGTCCGCACCTTCGGCCCGGGCCCTGCCCGCGCTGCCCCGCTCCCGGGGCTTGTGAGGAGCCCTGTGCTCTGCCAGTGGCTTCGGGGACGCTGCTGGGGGGTTTGGGGTGCTGCTGCCAGGTGCTTTTTGGGGGCACAACCTCTCTAGAAAGCGTAGCGGGCTCAAGGAGCTCACCTGTTTCCTCCTGGCCAGCGGTCAGTCCCTTACTGGGACAGAACAAATGTCACCGGTACAATAGTGCCCACCCCAGCACTTTCTCCCTGTAGCATCTGAGCACCTTAGGGTGTCGCCACCACATTTCACCTTCACTCCGGTGTCTCTTGGGAGTCCAGGGGTTACAAATCTCCGTCCTTGCGGCTGGCAGTGGTTCAGAGGCTGCTTCTCTTCCAGATTCCTAAGTAATAAACCACCAGGTGCCAAGAGCGCTCGCCGCATTCATCACCTGGCAAACAACCTCCGTCTCGCTTGTGCAGCTACAGGATTCGCTGGGCTCGTCTCCCTCCTGTCCCGATTTCGGGAGGACACCAGAGGGACCCACCACCGCGCTCTGCACAACCTCCATCCGATCGCCGCCCAGAGAGGGTTCTCAGATCGGCTTAGATCAGATAAAGGGCAGAGGGGGAGCTGATTCACCTCCTGCCTCCGGACCAGAGAGCAGCGTCTGCAAGAGCCGCGGCGCAGCCGTGCACGGCCGAGGGTGGGCAGGTTCCAGGCTCTTTGCAGCCTCCGACCGGCCCAGAGCTTCGTGTCCCGAGCCTGTGTGAAGCCCTCCCAGGTCTGGATGCCAAAGACCCGCAGGACACCCGTGTTTCGGCTGCTCCCGCAGGACCTGGTGGTATTTGGGACAACACAACGAGGTCACAAGACCTCGGCCACCCAAAATCCCTTAAGCGGTGACGTGAGTCAAACTGGGAGCACGGGGGTTTGGGCTGAGCTGGTTCAGCCGGTGCCACAGCCCCAACCCGGGCACGTTACACCCCCAGGCTGAAAAACCTCTGGTATTTCACAGTTTTTCCTTTTCCACCTTAAAAAACATACATTTGGGATGCCACCCTCAGCAACACGTTATAAAGCGGCAAGAAACGTTTCAACAAAGCCCCCGCGTGATGCTCCGGGGGTTTATTAAGTGCCCCTTAAACCCAAAATCCCCGGGGAAAACGAGGCAGGCGGCAATCGCCGCCCCCCCGCCGCAATCACCGGGTTCACGGCTCTAACTGCGTGGGGAAAGCGCCTCGCTAACCGCTTCCCGATTGATTTAATGAGGCCGACGAGAGAAAACGACGTCTGGGAAGAAATGGGAGCTCATCAGAGGCAATTTGGCGGCGCGGAACCTTTTCGGGGGGGCGGGGAACGGGCTGCCGAGACTTTGCAGGGGATAAGCCGCTCGTCCCCATCCCACCGCTGTTTGTCGCCATCGCGGCGGTTTAAACGCTGAGCCCGGGCCGGCGCGACGGGCTCCACAACCCCACAAAGCCCACGTGTGACCTTTTCCCGCAGCCGCGGCCGTGCCCCGAGCTCCGGGCCGGGTTTGCAGCAGAGGAGCTTTCGCCTGCTCTTCCTTTCATGTGGTGGGTAGAACGGTTTTCCAGCCGCTTCCCAGCGGCTTTTCCACCTCGCACGAGGGGATCGGGACTGGGTCCCGGTGCTGCTGCCCTCACCAGAGCTGTGACCCCCCAAGCTGTGACCCCCCAGAGCTGTGACCCCCCAAACCAGTGTCCCCCCAATGCTGTGACCCCCTCAAAGCAGTGGCAGCGCCAGAACTGTGACACCCCAGAGCTGTGACCCCCCCAATGCTGTGACAGCCCCAGAACTGTGAGCCCTCCCAGAGCTGTGACCCCCAGTGCTGTGACCCCCAGACCAGTGTCACCCCAATGCTGTGACCCGCCAGAGCTGTGACACCCCCAGTTCTATGGCACCCCAGATCTGTGACCCCCCCCAATGCTGTGACCCCCCAGAGCTGTGACCCCCCAAGAACTGTGACACCCCAGAGCTGTGACACCCCCAGTGCTGTGATCCCCCCCCAGAGCTGTGACATCCCCAGTTCTATGACACCCCAGAGCTGTAACCCCCAAAATGCTGTGACACCCCCAGAACTGTGACCCCCCCAATGTTGTGACACCCCCACACTGGTGATACCCCCAAAACTGTGAGTCCCCCAGACCGGTGTCCCCCTAACGCTGTGAAAACCCTAGTGCTGTGACCCCCCCAGACAAGTGTCCCCCCAATGCTATGACTCCCCCAATGCTGTGACCCCCCAGAACGGTGACACCCCAGACCACTGTCCCCCCAATGCCGTGAATCCCCGAGAGCCGTGACCCCCCCAGTGCTGTGACACCCCAGAGCTGTGACCCTCCCAGTGCTGTGACCCCCCCAGACCAGTGTCCCCCCAATGCTGTGATTCCCCCAATGCTGTGACACCCCAGACCAGTGTCCCCCCAGCGCTGTGCCCCCCCAGCGCTGTGCCCCCAGAGCGCTGCCCGCGTAACGGGGCCGATCCCGCTCCTGGGGTGACTCAGCTCTTGCTCCATCCCCGGGGAGCGAAGGTTTCTTAGGAAGCGGTTGCAAAATCCCCGTGTGCCCCACGGGGTGCGGCTCGCCCCCCCATCCCCGCCGGCTCCGGGGCAAAACGGGGTGAAACCGCCAAGAATTGGCTCAACTGGGGGGGGCAGCCTCCCCCTCGTGGCACTTTGCTCCTGGGAAGGAGAAAAGAAATGATCCAGAATAAACGATCCAGAAAGTTTCCGTCGGCACCTCCGTCCGGAGCAGCCGCGGACGGCGGAAATATCTCCCGTAAACTGATTTTTGATGATTTGGGTGATGATGAGGGGGAGGAATTCAGTTTTCCACCGAGCTCTCGAGTTTATCGCAGCGTTAAGAAAGAAAAAGCGGCGTTTGTGCGGTAGCAAGTTTGTGATATGAATATTGAAGCTAATCCGGTGGTTCTGCTTGTTCCCCGCCCGGAGCTGTCGGGGCTGGGGTGGCGGGAGGAAAGGGCTGGCTGGACGTTGATTTCCCAATGGGGTAACTGGGGCTTTTTCTGCCCTCGCACTGGTGTGGAAGGGGCTCATACTGGGACAGGCGCCCTCATACTGGTGTGGAAGGGTCTCGTACTGGGACAGGTGCCCCCATACCGCTCCCATGCCGATCCCAGCGCCCCCGCACTGGATTTTCCCGCCCCCGCGCATGCGCGCGCTCTCCCGCCACCCCGCCCCCGCGCGTGCGTATGCGCACCTTGGCCACGCCCCCTCCGCTTTTCCCCGCCCCGACCCCCCGCCTCGCTGTGGCGCATGCGGCGTTGCGCTCACGCCCCTCAGCCCCACCCAAAGGGGCGGGACCGTGGGCACCGCCCCCCGCGGCGGTGCGGCACATGCGCGTTGGAGGCGAGACGCGCCCGGGCGGGGCGTTTCGTCACGGTGGTGGGGCGGTGCCCCGTAAACCCCGCCCGTTTGCCCCCGAGGTGACCAATCGCCCCGCCCCAATGAACGACTGGGAGGGGCGTTAATGAGGGGGCGTGGCTCACCTAAAACCGCCCCTCTGCGTCCCGCCCTGCGCGCTGTGCGCCTGCGCTGATGGGGTGGGCGGGGCGAGGGATGGCTCCGCCCCCCCCCCGCCTCGTCGCGTCGTCATAGCGACGGCGGCTGCGCGGGAGAAGGTGAAGCTGCGGCGGGTCTGAGGGGCTGCGAGGGGTTTTGGGGGTGTCCCCTGTTTGGAGGTGTCTCTGAAGGGGTGTTTCTCACGGGGGTGTTGGGGGGCACAGCCCTGTGGGGGTGTTTGAATGGAACGTTCTTTTCTGGGGGTGTCTGAGGGTCTCAGTGTGGGGGTGTTTATGTGGGAGCTGTAGGCCCCTGTGGGGAGGGCGTCGTTGAGGGTGCTAAGAAGGTGCAGCACTTTGTGGGGGTGCAATGCGTCTCTTTTGGGGGCCTTGGGGGTGTAGGGTCTCTGTGGGGGTTGTTGGGTTCTGGGGGGTGTGTGTGGAAATCAGTCTCTGTGGGGGTGCCCCTCGTTTTCACGGGGCGCCCTAGGGCTCGGGGGGAAGCCGGGGTGGAGCTGGTCCCCGGGGGTGTCTCTGTGGGGTTAGGATGGAGTTGGTCCCCTGGGGGGGTTCGGATGGGTCTCTGGGGGGGACAGGCTGTTCCCTCCCCACTGCAGTTCAGGACGGGCTTCCCTCGTTGGCCAGAAGCAGCGTGAGAACCCGCGGGGTGACCCGGAGCTGCTCTTCCGCCTCTGCCGCAGGTCGCACGGCTCTTCGCTGCCATGGGTTCCCTGCTTGCCCCCTCGGGCCGCGGCGCTGCCGCCGGGCGGGGGCCGAAGGCTGGGGACGGCGGTGAGGACGGGCTCGACAGCCGGGACCGCGTGGAGGACATCGCCAAGTTCCCATACGTGGAGTTCACAGGCCAGGACAGCGTCACCTGCCCCACCTGCCACGGCACCGGCTGCATCCCCACAGGTGACGGCTCCTCCTGCCCCTAAATACGTAACCCCCCTGTTGCTTATTTACACCAGCGGCCTCGCAAGTGGATAGGATTGATTAACACGTTCCTTTTGCCTTCCAGAGCAGGTAAACGAGCTGGTGGCTCTGATACCCTACAGCGACCAGCGGCTCCGTCCGCAGAGAACGTAAGTGTGTAGTAAGCGAGGAGTTACATTCTACAGAGAGCAAACAGGGCTCTTTTGTCATTTACTGCTGCAGCTTCACCTGGGCTGTGGCCTCTGCTTGGTTTGTTTTCATCCAAGTACGCCAACAAACGCAATTTAAAGTGTAAGTTTAAGTGCTTCCCGTGGAATCCCGCTGCGGGGTGAACGTGGAAACAATGATCCTACTCACACTTTTCGTCCCTGTGCCCTTTCCTGGAGCTCCTAGAAAGAAGCTGCCTTACCAGGAGCAAAAATACCGCATTGTGAAAACACTCTGGGGACAACAACGATTCTTTGGCTACTCGTTACTAAAAAATAAAGCGTTTAACGGGTGACGGTTATGAGCAATTTCAGATGTTGAAAACATTAGAGCGGCGTGTCTGTGTCCCTTCCAGGGAAGAACAAGGAGAGGCTGTTTGCTGCAGGGGTGGGTTTGGGTTTGGGGTGAGAGCGGTGACCCCGTCCCTTGCAGGAAGCTCTACGTCCTGCTGTCCGTCCTGCTCTGCCTCCTGCTCTCGGGGCTGGTGGTTTTCTTCCTCTTCCCACGCTCCGTCTTGGTGGACGATGACGGTATTAAAGTGGTTCAGGTTTGGTTCGACAAGAAGAACTCCGTCGTCATTCTCGCGATCACGGTAACGTTGTCGTGTCTCTGTGTTCCCAATGGAGTAAACTCCGTGCCCAGTTGCCGGGAAGGTCGCTGCCGCTCACGTTTTCCCCCTTCTCTCCATCCAGGCCACGTTACGCGTCAAAAACTCCAACTTCTACTCGGTGACGGTGACCAGCCTGGCGAGCCAGGTGCAGTACATGAACACGGTGGTGGGGACCCAGCAGATCAGCAGCGTCTCCAGCATCCAGCCGCTCAGCGACAAGCTGGTAGTTACCTTCCCCTGTAACCATCACCAAACCCGGTCCGAAACCCGGGCGGTTTGCCAGTTACCTGGATGGTAGAGTCAGAGGATTATTTGGCTCGGGGGGACGTTAAAGATGATTTGATTCCAACCCCTCTCGTGGGAATATAATCTATTTGTACCTTAAATCTTCGCTCGGCAAAACATCCTCGTGGCCCAAGTGGCCTGTGCTCTGTGCCCCCCAGCTGGAAGGAAACGGGAGGTGGCGAATACCCCAAAAGAAGTGGATTCGAGCGAGCGAAACTGCGTGTGAACGTGGTTTTCTGTTCTCTTCCGCAGGTGAATTTCACTGTGAAGGCGGAGCTGGGTGGACCCTTCTCCTACGTGTAGTAAGGATTTACTACTCTTTGTGTACAGCTTGGGGAGGGTGGGTTAAGCGGCTTTAAGTAGAATTTGCTCTGGAAGTGACATATTCTCTGTTCGCTTCCTGGAAAGGAGCAGTTTGCTAGAAATTACTCAAAAGGCCGCTTTGTCGGGATGTCGTGACGCGGTTCTTGGCCCGTGTCTGGGGTTGTTTTACCACCGGAGGGAAAACACCCTCACAAAATACCGAGAAACAAGCGCCTCCGCAACCCCGCGCGGCCGCCGCCGACCCCGTTCTTCTCTTGGTCTCTTCCAGCTTCTTTTGCACGTTTCCCAAGGTGAAGGTCCACAACATCGTGATCTTCATGAGGTGGGTGCTTATTTGCTCTAAAGGGACACGAGGGGACGCGAAGATTTGGCGCCTGCTCCGCCACGTCAGCTTTTAATCCGGGTTGGGTGAAGTGTCAGGCGGGGCTGAGGTGACACCAGCTGAGTTTCCACGTGGGCTGCGCTCGCCCACTCTGCTGTGAGCAAAGCCCGAGAACCCGCAGCTTTCGAGGGGGAAGATGATCCGTGACGAGCGTCAAGCCCCCTGGGGGTTTGGTTTGGGTGGAGGACCCGCCGCGCCGGTCCCGTCCCCACTAACCCGCTCTCCCCCCGCCAGGACGTCGGTGAAGCTCTCGTACATCGGCCACGCCACGCAGAGCTCGTTGGAGACGTACCACTACGTGGACTGCAGCACCAACTCCACGGCGGCGCCGGACGCGCGGCCCCGTCGCTCCCTGGCGCCGCGGTCGAGCCCTGAGGCGCAGCCCGTGTTTCCCGGGGGCGGCCGGTGGCGCACGCGGCGTCCTCGGAGGGACCGGCGCTTTCCAATGGAAGCGGCGTGATGGCGAGGGGGACATTCCAAAGCTCCGGGGCCCTTTTTGCCCCGTTCCCCGTGCGGTTTGGGCCGCGCCGTCCGCCGAACCCGCTCGGGGTGTCGCTCACGTGCGGGTCCCTTCCCAAACTCAGGGCTTAAATTCCCCTTTGGTTCCCAAAACCAGCGTTTGGTGGGGAAAACAGACTCTCCAGCATCACGCTTTGGGGTCTGAGGATCCCAAGGGTTTCGAGTTGACTCTTAGAGTTGTTTTGAAGCCGAACGCCGTGTTACGCCGTCCCGGGTAAACCAGGTCTGTGCGGGTAATTTACTCCGGTTTTGTGCATCCCTGGCGTGTTTCAACGCGGGGCTTGATAAAGAGGGACATTTCTCCATAAGGAACACACAGATAGGGCATGAAAAGGGATATTTGTCTGTGGAACGCACGGATAGGGTGTAAAAAGGGATGTTTCTCTGCGGAACGCACAGATGAGGCTTCTGCCTGTAACTTGCACTGGGAGGAGGTGAAGGACTGAAACCCCCTGTGTTTGCACAGATTTTGTTCACCACCTCCAGCAAACCGGCGCCAAAACACGCGGGTTTGGTGAAGCCGGCATCAGTAACGCGGCACAACACGAGGGATCCGGGTCATTTCCACCTCCCCGCTGCTCCCAGAACCTCCGTGTCCCCTCCTTGGGAACCTTCACGTCCCCCGTTCGGCACCCGCGGGGTCTCGCTGTTCGACACCAGGAACCCTGTAGCTCGTTGTCACTTTGCCTTCTGCAACAAGTGCCAATTTGCGCTGTGTTTTCTCTGTAACTGCGCGTTTCGAAGGCTGGTCCGGCAGGAGCCGGCTGCGCTGGTAACGCGCTGTGGCGCTGGTAACGCGCTGTGGCGCTGGTAACGCGCTGTGGTGCTGGTAACGCGCTGTGGCACCGGCGCCCGCTGCGGCTCCCGCGTTTCATTCCGCTGCGGCACTTTCGGAGGTTTCCTGCGGAATTTGGTGGCTCCGGCTGCCCCCGCGTCCTTTTGGCTTCACCTCCACCTTCCCGTGTGTGTGCAAGCAGGGGGATGCGAACACCCCCTGGTTTTGGCACTAAAAGATGCTTCATTTTGTGCGAGTGTGAAATAAAAACCCAACTTTCTTTTAAAAACACCCCGAACTAGCGTTTGCATCTCGCGGGGTCTCTAGACCCGAGTTCTGCTTGTTAAAGCCCAGCTTTGTGTGTGTGCACCACGTCCTCCCCGGCCCTTCTCCCGTGCGCTGGGACGGGGGCTGTGCCGCGTTTTGCTCATCGGTTCCTGCTCTTACCCGTGATTTTTGGGGCAAAAGGCCAATAAATTCAAGCGGTGACCGGAGTCCCCACCCGGACCGACTGTCACACGCCACGGTCACGAGCTCCTCACGCCACGTCCCAAACCCCCGATTTATGATGAGTTGAACTTTCCTTTCCACGGAGAATGAGGAAATCAACCTTTGCTCTTTGTTTCCTGAATTTCCCCCCTCGCAGCACCCGGTTCTGCCCCATTTGGCCTCTTGGGTGCTCCACACCCTCCTGCTCCCCACATTCATCATTTGGGGGGTTCCTAAACCCGCCGCTGGGTGGAACGGAGTTTCTCGTAATTAGCGCTGCCCCGCGGGGCGTGTGGCAAAGCGCTTTGGTGTTGGAGTTTGTAAACCCTTCCTAATCCTTTCTAATGAATCGCCCCTGCCAATGTCTGTTGGTCTCTTTTCCAGCCCCGACGCTGCGGCTGCTGCTGCAGGACCCGCTGTGAGCGTCTCAACCGCAGACCAGGGCCCCAAAGCAGCGCTTTCAAAGGTATTTTTAATCCCGGCCCTGGATGTGCTGATCTGCAGGACTGGGCTCAGCATCCCCCTCCCCACTGGTTTTACTGGTTTAACTGGGGCCCCCAGCGCTCGCCTCAATTCCCACAGAATCCCAGAGTGTCGGGGGTTGAAGGGACCTGGAAAGCTCATCCAGTGCAATCCCCCCATGGAGCAGGAACACCCAGATGAGGTTACACAGGAACCAGGCGGGTTGGAATGTCTGCACAGAAGGAGACTCCACAACCCCCTGGGCAGCCTGGGCCAGGCTCTGCCACCCTCACCAGGAACAAGTTTCTGCTCATATTTAAGCGGAACCTCCTGTGTTCCAGTTTGCACCCACTGCCCCTTGTCCTGTCACTGGTTGTCACCAGAAGAGCCTGGCTCCATCCTCCTGACACTCCCCCTTTCCATCTTGATCCCCAGGAATGAGTCCCCCCTCAGTCTCCTCTTGTCCAGCTCCAGAGCCCCAGCTCCCTCAGCCTTTCCTCACACGGGAGATGCTCCACTCCCTCCAGCATCTTGGTGGCTGCGCTGGACTCTCTGCAGCAGTTCCCTGTCCTGCTGGAACTGAGGGGCCACAACTGGACACAATATTCCAGGTGTGGTCTCCCCAGGGCAGAGCAGAGGGGCAGGAGAACCTCTCTGACCTACTGACCACCCCCTTCTAACCCACCCCAGGTCCCATTGGCTTCCTGGCCACAAGGGCCAGTGCTGGCTCAGCCCACAGCACCCGGGATTCCCAGCTGGTCTCCCATCCAAGTACTGACCGGGCCCGACCCTGCTTAGCTTCCCAGATCAGATGAGATGGGGCATTCTCAGGGTGCTATGGCTGTGTATATTATATATTTATACATATATATGTTTGCCAAGTATATCCTGATAGTATCCAAACTAAAACCTGTTTACAGGGGCAGAGCAGAGGGGCAGGAGAACTCTCTGACCTACTGACCCCCCCTTCTAACCCACCCCAGGTCCCATTGGCTTCCTGGCCACAAGGGCCAGTGCTGGCTCATGGTCACCCTGCTGTCCCCAGGACCCCCAGCTCCCTTTTCACCGCTCCAACAGCTCATTCCCAACTTACACTGAACCTGGGGTTGTTCTGCCCAGATTCAAGACTCTACACTTGTTCTATTTCATTAAATTGTTCCCGCCCAGCTCTCCAGCCTGTCCAGGTCTCTGATGGCAGCACAGCTTCCAGTGTCACCACTCCTCCCAGCTTGGTGTCACCAGCAAACTGGGTGACAGTCACTCTATTCCCTTGTCCAAATCATTGATGAATACATTGAATAATCCCCGCCCCAGCACTGCCCCTGGGGCACTGCACTGGGTACAGGCCTCACCTGGGCTCTGCCCATTGACCACGACTCTCTGGCTTCTTCCCTTCAGGCGTTCACGTCCACCTCACCACCCGCTCATCCAGACCGCACTCCTCAGTTTATCATTTCAAATGCTTTCCCCTCCCTTTATTTTGCCTTTTCGGGGGGTTATTTTTGTTCTATTTTTCCCATAGCGTGATGCAGCCTCAGAGAAGTGGGAAAGGGAGCCCAAGCCCCCTTTGGCGTGGGCGGGACGGCGCGGCCGCCCCTCCGCCGGGCGACACAAACACCCGCAGCCACTCGCGCTTTCCACCAAAAGTATTTTTTTTCTCTTTTTATATCAACTGATGTTAAAAAATACAGACTCGTTTTACAAGAATAGCACCATTTTTGTCGGGTTTTTGTTTTCCGTACGATACGTTCCTGCTAACGGGGGGGGGGGGGGGACGGGATGGGAGGGGATTCGTGGTACCCGGATTTGCGAGGTCCCTTTGGCCATCGGACCTGCCACTTACATTCCCACCTCCCCCTGACCTTAAATAGAAATAGAACAGGTCTTACGGGAAGAGAATGGATAAATAAATAAGACGGTGGTTGTTCTCTTTCGCAGCCCGCCCGGCCGCGCGGGCCCCGACGCGGGGCCGGGAACCGAGGGTCGTCGCGGCCGTTCAGTGCAGAATCGGACGAGCGGTCGGAAGGTACGCGGGGGGCGTTTGGTTTTAGTTTGACGGTATTGGGCTGGGCTTAAAAAAAAACCAAAACAAAACCAAAAAACAACAACAGTCAACCAAACACACAAATAAACCCATTCTTTTTACAAGAAGCAGACTGGGCCGATGTCCACGCCAAACTCCTGCTCGGCTCCACCAATGTCCATAGGTGCAATATCTACAATGGGCAGGCGCGAGGTCTTCTGTGACCGGTACTCGATGACTGTCTTGCCCCACTTGCCGGTGTGTTTCTGGGGAGAAAACGAGGAGAAAAAGGACGTTTTTAGATGCTCTCGAGCATCTCCGAACCAACAGCGACCACCCGTGTCGCGCCCCAACTCCTGGTCTTCCCTCCGCAGGCGCCCGTGGGTTTACCGTGCAGCCGTCCTCCAGGACGCTGTAGGTGAACCTGCTGTTGCCCTCGGCTCGGATCTCCACGTCGTTGGAGCCCTGGATGAGGATGGCCTTCTTCAGGTTGCCCGTCTCCTCGTCCATGTAGGCGATGCTGTTCTTGCAGTGGTAAGTGACGTTCTGGGAGCCCTCGGTGGAGAGCAGGCGCAGGAAGGTCATCTGGATGTTGGCCGTGTTGGGAGCCAGGTCTTCATCGCCGTAGCTAAACTGGAGGGAAGAGGCGTTAGAACCCGTGCGTGTCGCAACACCCTGATTTTCAGGCACGTTTTGGGGGGATTTCCATGCTTTATGCTCCTAGACGGCTGCAAAAATCAAAGCGCAAAGTTCTAGTTGCCTGGAGTAGCCAGTTTGTGTAACATCCATCAAAATAACCCATGGGAGGATGCGCCAACCGCCCAACCAAACCCCCGCTGCCTTCCCCTGCTCAATCCTCCCTCCTGTTGCGGTACGTGGCGCCGGCCCAGGGGGACGCTTACGTGGAACCCGCCGTTGATGGTCTCTGCGAACCACACGTGCTTCTTGTCTTTGGTCTTGCTGGTCCACCAGTTCTTCTTGGGGATGCTCCGGGGGTTGGGGTAGACGCAGGTCTCGCCCGTCTCCATGTTGCAGAAAACTTTGATGGCGTCCAAAGTGCAGCCTTGGTTCGGGTCGATCCAGTAGTCGCCTGCGGCGGGGAGGAGAACCGGTGTGAGAACACGCGGTTTCGGAGGCTGGAGCAAAGACCCTCGCGGACGTCGCGCTCCCCTTGGGGCAGAGCGGGACGCGGCGCCCGAGGCGCTCACCGCTCTTCCACTCGGGGTGGCAAAGCTTGATGTCGCGGCAGGTCCTGGCCGGGTTCTTCTTGGAGCCCTCGGGGCTGCGGATGCTCTCGATCTGGTTGTTGAGGGCCTTGAGCGTGGCGTCCACCTCCACGTCGTGCTGCCGCAGCCCGCCGGCCGCCTCGTCCGCGCGCATGTACCGGATGGGGTCCGGACCCTTCTCGGGCTGGCCCAGGCCCGCGAAAGCCGACATGTCGATGCCGGTGCCGGGGGGACCGGGAGGACCGGGGGGACCTGGGTTTCCGGGAGGACCCTGCGGGAGGAAGACGAGGAGGAAGATAATGAGGAGCAGTTGAGGGAACTGGGGGGTTTATCCTGGAGAAAAGGAGGCCGAGGGGAGAGCTGCTCGCTCTCTACAGTGATTTGTAAGGGGGTTGGAGTGGGGGGGTCGGGCTCTGCTCCTGGGTGAGAGGACGAGAGGAAACGGCCTCAAGTTGCACCCGGGGAGGCTGAGGGGGCAAATTTGGGGTGATTTCTGCCCCAAAGGGCATTGAACAGGCTGCCCAGGGCAGTGCTGGGGTCGCCGTCCCTGGGGGGTGAACAGACGAGGGTCTCAGGGACATTTTAGTGACAACAGCTGGATCGATGATCTCGAGGGGCTTTTCCACCCAAACTGATTCCGTGATCCTCTCGCCGCGTTCTCACTCACCGCGGGACCTGGTTCGCCGCTCCGCCCGCGGGGGCCGGGGGGGCCGATGGGGCCGGGCATGCCGTTGGAACCGTCTTTGCCGGAGGGGCCGACGGGGCCGGGGGGACCCTAAAGAGAGCCCCGAAATGGGGGGTGAGCTCACGGCGAGGAGGCGGGGAAGGTGCTGGGGACAAGGACGGAGGCGTCTCCTGCTCCTCTCTCGTCCCCACGGGCAGGACTTACCCTGGGACCCGAGGGACCCGCGGGCCCAGCAGCACCTTGGTCTCCAGAAGGACCCTGCAGAGGAAGCGCGGGTGGGTGGGTGCCGCACCCATGGGTGCTCAGCCCCCCCGGGGCTCAGGGCTCGCCCCCCAAGCCCAGCACTTACGGGTGGTCCGGGCAGCCCCTGCAGGCCGGTGAAGCCGCGGTGACCCTTCAGCCCCCTCTCTCCAGCCTCTCCGGTCTCGCCCTTGTCACCGCGAGGCCCTTGGGGACCCTGGCAGGGGACAAGGGGACGCGTGAGGCTCAGGGTGGCCGCAGCCCCCACCCGTGGCACCCCGTGGCACCCGTGGCACCGCGGTGTCACTCACCGGCATTCCGCGAGCGCCGGCGGGGCCGGCGGGACCCATGGGACCCTGTGCGCCCTGCGGAGAGAAAAGGGCCCGGGGTGAACCCGCTTTCACCGCTTCATTTCATTCATAACAACAGCACGAGAGCATTGCACAAAATAAACCCCGGCTTAATCCCCGCATCGGGATTAGGCTGTTAGCTCCAGCTCCCTATTAGTCCCCTTTCTTTCACTAATTTCTTTAATTCCGGCTTGAATGCGGATAAATGCAGCAGTTTCACCTCTGCTGAAGTCCATATTAATTAATACACTTCTAAATGTTCTCGGCATCGTGAAGTTAAAAGCGATTTAAATACTCTGCGTCATAGGGGCTCGAAAGTCTCACACGAGTGGGCGCGCTAGCGCTGAACTTGAATTTGGGGGGTGTTATTGAAGCTTTCCGGACAGAAGCCACCGTTTGCTGTCGAGATCAGCTGGATGTCGCGGTCCTTAGCGCTTGGCCTTGATGATCTTAAGGGTCCTTTCCAACCCAAATGGTTCTGTGGACTGGACGGGTCCTCGGGAAGATGCTCAGAGGCGCTAAGGGACCCGCTTGGCTCTCCCAATTACTCCGAGTAGCTAATTGCCCAACGAGCCGTTTCCCGCCCGCACTCACCGTCTCGCCTCTGTCTCCTTGTTTGCCGGTGGGACCCACGGGGCCGGGGGCGCCGGGGGCACCGGGAGCGCCGGGGGCGCCCACGGGACCCGTCTCGCCGCGATCGCCCTGTGCCGGGACAAGGGGATAACGCTCAGAACCGCGGGATCTGCGGCCGGGCCGCGCGTCGCGGGGACAAACTCACCTTCACGCCGGCTGCGCCGTCTCTGCCGGGGGGGCCGTCCGCGCCGGGGTTACCCTGGCGGAAAAAGAGGGGAAGTTAAGTTTTCAAAGGCAAAAACGGGGTGAAAAGGCGCCGGCGATCGCCAGGAGCTGGGGTACGGTGCGGGCGGTGATGCTGGGGTGATCCTACCTCGCGCCCGGGTTCGCCAGCAGGACCCGTCAAACCGGGGGGGCCCACGGGGCCGGGGGGGCCGCGGTCGCCGGCGGAGCCGGGTGCTCCTTGTTTCCCAGGTTCGCCCTGAAAAAGGGGGAAAAGCCGTGAGACGAGGCGGGCGAGCAGGAGGGATCCCCGCGCCGCCCGTCCCCAGCGAGCGCCGCGGTCTGGGGCCACCGGACCCCTCTGCCCGGCCCCGATGGCACCGGCGAGTCCTGGTGGCTTTGCCAACCCCCACATTGGGGTCCCTGGGGTGCTCGAGCTGCACCCAAGGGTGCTGGTGCCTCCGTGGCCAACTCATTGCATCCCCCCGGGGCTTCTGCAGCCTGAGCTGCCGCACGGGCTCCAAAGCACCCAAACGTGGGGCGCCGAGCTTGGGAGAGCCGCACTCGGCCTCCCCCTTGGCTCTTGGGGGGGACGATGCCACCATGGGGGTGACGACTCACCGACGGCCCCGGCAGCCCGGGGAAGCCTCTCTCGCCGCGCTGGCCGGGCAGCCCGACGATGCCGCGCTGTCCTGCCAAACCTTGGGGACCGGGGGGACCGTCCGGACCCTGCGGGGACACAGCGTGGGGGTTCAGAGGCGGCGGGGTGGTGGCACAGCACCCAGTGATGGGGGGGGGCCCCAGATATTGTACCGGAGGGCCGTCCTCGCCAGGTTCGCCTTTCTCGCCGGGGGGACCGGCAGGGCCTTGGAGACCGGGGTCACCGGCACGGCCCGGGAGGCCGGCGTCGCCGCGAGCGCCCTTGGGACCGTCTTTGCCAGCCGAGCCGGGGGGGCCGGGGGGGCCCGGGTTACCCTGGTTGGGACGAGACACAATTAGTGCAAACAAGTGGCTTTTCCGCCTTCATCACCCGCATCCCGGCACCGCTGGGGCCTCTGGGTCGGATCCTGGATCCCCACAGTGATCCTGGTGACCCCCCATTGATCCCAGTTGCCTCCCCAGTGATCCCAGTTGCCCCCCCAGTGATCCCAGTTGCCCCCCCAGTGATCCCAGTCGCCCCCCCGTGATCCCAGTCGCCCCCTCAGTGATCCCAGTTGCTCCCCAGTGATCCCAGTTGCCCCCCCGTGATCCCAGTTGCCCCCAGACTCACATTAGGGCCGGGTGGTCCCACGCGGCCGGCGGCGCCGGGGAATCCAGTGGCTCCCTGGGGAGGAGAAAAATCAGCTCAGGCGCTGCCCCCCCAGCACCCGCCCCCCAAATCCACCCCCCATACTCACAGGGGGGCCCTGAGCACCCCGGGCTCCTTTGGGACCAGTTACACCCGTTGGACCCTGGCAGAGGAAGGAAACAGGTTAGAAACATGTTTGGCGGGGGGGGTACAACGTGCCTGCTCTAAATTTCCTGGGGGTGGGGGCACCTGTGGGTTCTCCCCCCCGTTTTGGGGGGTCTCTGCTGTACCCACCTGCGGGCCCGGTGCGCCGGAGGGACCTTGGGGACCGGGAGCGCCGGCATCGCCCTTCTGCCCGGGTTCTCCTTGCTCGCCTTTGGCACCGGGTTGCCCATCGGCACCCTGGGGGGGGGAAGTGCCGCCGTGAGTGGGTTGAACCGATGCTGGACTCGGGGCGGGGGGAACGGAGCCAAATACTCACCGGGGGGCCGGCAAATCCGGCGGGACCGGGGGCGCCGGGCTCACCGCGCTCGCCCTGCGGGGGACACGGGTTCAGTTGGGGGGGGACTCAGGAGCAAGGGCAGCGATGGCGCTGCCAGCACTGGGGGGCACAGGGGGGTGGTGGCACTTACCGGGGCACCGCGGGCACCGGCAGCACCGGATGGACCAGGGGGGCCGGATTCACCCTGGAAAAGAAAGGATGGGGAGGTTTTGGGGGGATGGATTATTTCAGGGTGGGGAGCAGCCGAGGGGCCGCCCGGGCTCTCACCTTCTCGCCGTTGGGGCCAGCGGGGCCGGGGGGACCGATGGGACCCGTGAGACCCTGCGGAGGAGACACAGATGATGACAAAGCCACCGGGGCGTCCCCCGCGTCCCCCGCTCCCGCCGCGTCCCCGTCCCACTTACGCGTGCGCCGTCCTTGCCGGGGGCTCCCTCGGGACCCTTCTCTCCGACGTCTCCCTGGGGGGCGAGACGGAGGCGGCGTGAGCCGAACTGAGACCTGGCGCCACTCGGGACGCCTCTGTCACCGTGTCACCCGCCACTTACCCTGTCACCCTTGGGGCCGGCGATGCCGGCGGCTCCTCTCTCGCCCGGCATCCCCTGCAGCCCTGGGGGGCCCTGGGCGCCGGTGGGGCCGGCTGGGCCGGTTGCACCCTAAAACAGAGCAAATGTTACCGGGGTGCCAACCCCCCAACGCACAGACACCCCCCCATGTCACAGCACCGAGCTTTGTCCCCTCGTTGTCACCCACCTTGGGTCCGTCGGTGCCCGGCGTGCCGGGGAGCCCGCGGGGACCTTGCAGCCCTTGTGCGCCGGGGGAGCCGCGTTCGCCGGGGAAACCGCGTTCGCCCTGCGCCGGGGGGGGACGCGGCGTTAGGAACGGGCCACCAGGCCGTGGTGAGGGTGACAACGGCCTTTGCGTGGGTGTCCCCAGGGGTGGGGGGCGGACCATCCATCCCGCGCCACCATAGAGGGACTGGGGGTGCCAGTGACCCCCTCGCGCCCCCCTAAACGCCCCGTGGGATGGGGAGAGGTGTCTGTCCCCAGCCGGGAGGACGGGTGACACTCACTCTGGGACCAACGAGACCGGGGGCACCGGCTTCTCCAGGAACACCCTGTGGTGGGAGAAAAAGAGTCGGGGGTCAGTCCCAGGGGCTGCCGGGGGTCCTGACCCCCCCTTTGCAGCCAGAGGGACACGGGGGAGAGGGAAAAATGGGGGCTCACCTGATCTCCGGGTTTGCCGCTCTCGCCAGGGGGACCTGGTGGCCCGGGCAGCCCCTGGGAGGGGACAGAAGTGGCATTAGGGACAGCAGTGGCATCAGGGACAGCAGTGACATCAGGGACAGCAGCGGGACCCCCAGGGACGGGGGCTTGGGGTCACCTGTGAGTGTCACCCCAAAACCCAGTTCCATGTGCTCACCTGGAAGCCGGAGGGACCGGGGGCTCCTTGTTCTCCCCTCTCACCTGCAGGACCCTGTGGGGAGGATGGTGGTGAGGGACCCCAAAACCTGGGGTTCAGGACCCCAAAACCTCCTGGGGTTCAGGACCCCAAAACCTGGGGTTCAGGACCCCAAAACCTCCTGGGGTTCAGGCTTCACCCACCCCGGGAATCACAGGGGACCCCAAAATCCCCAACACCACAAGGCCAGGGAACACCGCGGCCCCATCCCCAGCAGACCCAGCGTGGCCCTTTGCCCAGAGCCGGGGGGGCTACAACCCCTGACCCCCCATTTTGGGGGTTTTGCCCCGGGCGAACGCAGCTGCGACACTCACGGCAGGTCCGGGGGGGCCGGCAGCTCCTGTCTCACCATCCTTGCCGGGGAGACCCTATGGAGGAGAAACCCCCCGGTGCTGAGCTGCGCCCGTGCCTCAGTTTCCCCACCCGCAGGCTGCAGAAACTGTGATTTTGGGGGGCGGCGAGGGACGGGAAACAACTCACCCGCAGCCCGGGGGCACCGGGGAGCCCCTTCTCTCCGGCTTTTCCAGGCTCGCCCTATTGAGAGCAGAGAGGTGACGGTGACGGGCTCCGCACCCCAGCCCCGATTCGGGTCAAAATCAGGCAAATACTCACGTTAGCGCCTTTGGGACCAGGGAAACCCATCACGCCGGGCTGGCCGCGAGCACCCTGCGGGCCGGGGGGGCCGGGGCGCCCGTCCTCGCCGGGAGCACCCTGGGGGGACGGGGGTGTCAGGCGCGTGTCCCCAACGCTGTGTGTCCCCAAAACCGACCCCCTGCACGTTGTCACTTACGGTTGGGCCGACTTTGCCTTGGGGACCCGCGTCGCCGGGGCGGCCGGTCAGACCCTGCGGGGAGGGGAGGAATTGGGGGGATGTGGGGGACGGTCCCCAGGGTGGGGGGACACTGAGCACCCGTCCAGGGGCTGCTGGACCCCAGGAGCGTGGTGGCTGCCCCCAAATTCGCCTTTACTCACCCCAAAGAGCATCTTAACCCCAAACGGCATTTTTGCTGACCCCAAATGCATCTTAATTACCAAAGAATATCTTAACTAGCCCCAAATGTGTCTTAACTAACCCCAAAGAGCATCTTAATTAGCACCAAGAGGCATCTTTGCTAACATCAAATTGCATCTTAACTAATCCCAAAGACTATCTTAATTAGCACCAAAGAGTGACTGAACCAACCCCAAAGAGCATCTTCATGCCAAAGAGCACCTTAGTGACCCCAAAAGTGCTTTAACCAGCCCCAAAAGCACCTTAGTGACCCCAAAAGTGCTTTAACCAGCCCCAAAAGCACCTTAGTGACCCCAAAAGTGCTTTAGCCATCCCCAAAAGCACCTCAACCCCAAAAGCATATTTTCAACCCCAAAAGCACCGTATCGGTCCCAAAAGCACCATAACAGACCCCAAAGTGCCTCCTCGCTGACCCCAGCAGGTCCCACCACGTGTCCCACCCTGTCCGACCCCCCCGGCGCGTTGGGGACCCCCGGGTCCCCCCAAAGTCTCACCCTGGCTCCGGGCAGGCCGGGCTCTCCGGGGCGCCCGGGGTCACCGGTGGCTCCTTTGGGACCCGCCAGCCCGGCGGGGCCGCGCTCGCCCGGAGCACCCTGTGCGGGGCGGGAGGGGGGGCAGGGGGTGAGTTTGGGGGTTCAGGGGGGTGCTCACCCCCCCCCGGACCCCCCGCCCGTCACCCCGTTGTCCCACCTTGGGTCCAGCCAGCCCGTCCTGGCCGGGGAAGCCGCGGTTGCCAGGGGCGCCCTATGGAGGAAGAGGAGATGGAGTGAATTGGAATGGGGGGGAAGGTTTTTGGGGTGCAGCACCTCGCTGGGGGATCGGGGGGGTCACACACTCTCTCTCCGGGTGGCCCCACGGGGCCGGCAGCACCGGGTTCACCGCGGGCTCCTCTCTTGCCTTCCTCGCCAGCGGGTCCGGGGGCACCTTGGGGTCCCGCGGGTCCCTGTGGAGGAAAAGGGGGTCACCAGGAGGGGGGGACCTTCCTGTGCCCCTCCCAGCCCCCCATAACCCCCAGGCCTCTGGGGTGCCGGACGGGACCCCACGTGTGGCGCCGGCGCCGGGGCTGGGGGGGCCGCCGCGGCGGGGGTCCGGCCCGGCGCATTGAGGCTGGTTAATGAAGCGAGGGGGGAATGTCCGCGCGGGGGGGACACGCAAACACAGCGGCTATTGTTCCCCCGCCGGGGGGGACGCTGCCCCTCGAGGGGCCTCGTTAGGGGAAGAGGTTCGTTAGACGCCGGCGAGGCGGGAGCGAGGGGCCGCGGGGACCCCCGGCTGGGGGATGTGCCCCCCCGGACTCACCGTCTCGCCCTTCGGTCCCGGTTCGCCCTTGAAGCCGGCGATGCCGGGTTCTCCCTGCGGACAGAGGGGACGGGGGGGACATGGCCGCGGTGTCCCCACGCTGGCCCTGTCCCCAGGCGCCTCTCCAGGCTGTGGCCCCAGCCCTGTGGCCATGATTGTCCCTACCCCCTGTCCCCAACCCTGTCCCCAGCCCAGCCTTGTCTTCACCTTCACTCACATCTCCATCCCTGTCCCCATCGTGTCCCCATCCCTGTCCCCATCGTGTCCCCATTCCCATTCTTATCCCCATCTCCATCCCTGTCCCCATCCCTGTATCCCTGTCCCCATCCCCATTCCTGTCCCCATCCCCATTCCTGTCCCCCACTCCTGTCCTCATTCCTGACCCCACCCTCAGCCCTATCCTTGTCCCCAAGCCTGTCCCCATTGTCATCTTTGTCCCCATTGTCATCCCTGTCCCCATCTCTTTCCTCATCCTCATCTCCATCTCTGTCCTTTTGCCTGTCCCTGTCCCCAACCCCACCTCTGTCCCCATCCCACCCGTCTCATCCCCATCCTGTCACTGTCCCCATCCCACCCATCCCATCCCCACCCTGTCACTGTCCCCATCTCATCCCCACCCTGTCACTGTCCCCATCCCACCGTCTCATCCCCGCCCTGTCACTGTCCCCATCCCATCCCCGCCCTGTCACTGTCCCCATCCCCAATGGCCCCTTTGGGGACCAGGTGACCTGGGAGTCACCCAAGAGTGACCAAGTGGGGAACCCGCCAAGATTTGGAGGATGTGGGCGTGGCCTGTGGCAGAAAGGGCGGAGCATGTGACAGAGAAGGCGGGGCCATGTGTGAGTGGGCGGGGCCAGGGCCCTGGTCCCCATCCCGGGGGGCTCGGGGGTCTCTTACCGTTTGTCCCTTGGGTCCCAGCGGGCCGGTGGCTCCCTGGGGTCCGGGGGGCCCGCGGGGGCCGGGGAAGCCTGGAGCGCCAGCGATTCCGGGGGCACCCTGTGGGAACAGCCACCGTCACAGCCCCGTGTCCCCCCACATCCCCGGTGTCCTCCCGCCTCCCTCAGCAGTGTCCCCCGCGTCCCACATCTGCCAGCGGCCTCCCATCCCCAAATACCTCATGTGTGTCCCCCCAGCATCCCCCAGTGTCCCACATGCATCCTCCACTCCGAGCACCCACAGTGTCCCCACAGCATCCCACCAGTGTCCCCACACCCCCCAGTGTCCCCATGTCCCACATGCAGCCCCTAGTGCCCCCCAGCGTCCCCCACCTGTGTCCCACATGTATCGTCCACCCCCCAGCATCCCCAATGTCCCCCAGCATCCCCACATGTCACCACACCCCCATGTCCCCACGTCCCCCAGTGTCCCTGTGTTCCCAGCACCCTTCCACATCCCCATGTCCCCCAGTGTCCCCATGTCCCCCAGCATCCTCCGATTCCCCAGCATCCTCCCACATCCTCGTGTCCCCCATGACCCCCAAGTGTCCCCACACCTCCCGCTCAGGACCAGACCCCTCCCCAGCCCCCCAGGGCCCCAGGACACCCCGTCCCCGTCCCCAGCCGTACTCACCGCTGATCCCTTTGCGCCGGGGATGCCGTCAGTCCCTGGGTTACCCTAAAACCAGACGCCGCTGAGCCCGGCTCTGCCCCTGGGCCTCAGTTTCCCCAAGCAGAGAACGACCCCTTCCCCCCCACCCCTCGCAGGATCGGCCCCTTCCCCGTGGCTCCCGGGCCAGGGGACACGTGGGGACAAACCACTACGGGGGGGACACAGCGAGTGACGGCACTTACGGGGGCACCGGCGGGGCCAGGAGAGCCGGGGGTGCCGGATTCACCACGGGGTCCCTGGGCACCCTCGGGACCGCGAGCGCCGGTGGGACCCGCTTCACCCTGGGGGAGGAACAACGGGGTGAGGGGGGGGGCAGCCGGAGCCGTGCCTCAGTTTCCCTCACCGGGAGCAGCCCCGTCCCCTTTACCTTTGAGCCGGGGGGCACCGGGGAAGCCGGGGGCTCCGGCCGGGCCGACAGGTCCCTGGGGGGGGCGAGAAGAGCGTGAGGGCCTCCCCAGGGTTTTGGGGGGTCCCCACTGTCCCCCATAGGGTGACACAGGGGTCCAGCAGCCCAGGAAGGGGACAAGTGGCTCTTTACTCACGGGGGGTCCAGCGGGGCCGGGGAGGCCATCGTTGCCACGAGCACCCTGGGGACACACAGGAGTCATGGGGGTGGGACAAGGGACACCCTCCCCTGCCGCCATGGTGCCACCGGGGTGTCACCGGGGTGCCACCAAGACCCAGGCGGCGTCACACTCACCGCAGCGCCGGAGGGGGCCGGGACGTCCTCGCTCTCCGGGCAGCCCGCGGGGACCCTGGGGGACACGGGGACAGGTCAGGTCTGTGCTGCCCAGCCGGGGCTGGGGGGTGGGCAACACCCCCCCCGTGCCTCAGTTTCCCCCAGCCCAGCCCACACTCACCATGGGGCCGGGGGGAGCCGTTCTCGCCGGGGGAGCCGGATTCGCCCTGTGGCGGGGAGAGAGATGGACGTCATGGGGACAGTCACCCCCCAGCTGTGACACCGTGGGGACGGTCACCCCCCAGCCATGACACTGTGGGGACAGTCACCCCCCAGCCGTGACACTGTGGGGACAGTCGCCCACCACTTACCTTGGCTCCAGGAGCCCCCGCCTCTCCCTTGGCGCCGTCCAAGCCGGGGTAGCCCTGGGGACAGTGAGATGGGGGTGTCACCCTCTGTGTCACCAGGCCATGGGGACACTGGGGGTGCACTGGGGGGGACACTTACCCGGTGACCTTTCACTCCGGGGAGACCGGGTGTCCCGGGAAGCCACGCGCACCCTGCGAGGGGGGACAGCTGGTTGGGGACAAAGGAGGGACACGGAGGGGACAATCCCGGGTGGGGGGGTGGATCCAGCTTTACCTGTGGGCCGGGGGCGCCGCGCTCGCCGGGTTTGCCGGGTTTGCCGGTCTCGCCCTGCGGGGACATGAGTTGGGGGGGATAAGGTCACCCTGTGGCCTGTGGCCGGGGGGGGCCCTGCGGCAGCGAGCCGCCCGTTCTCAGCGGGGTTCGCCGGGGCACTCACGTCGTCACCGGGTTTCCCAGGGGGTCCTGGTGGCCCTCGGGGACCCATCGGACCCTAAAGGGGACAGAGAGGCGGTGGGTGAGGGGGGGTGGGGGTGGCGTGTCCCCAGGCCGCGGGGGGGGGCGCAGCGGGGTCACTCACAGCAGCGCCGGCTCGCCGGGTTCGCCGGGGTTGCCTTGAAATCCTTGGGGACCCTGGAAGGGACACGGTGACATCAGCGGGGTGGGGGGGGTGGACACCCAGAGACCCCCCCAAGCCTGGCGGGGGGGGCGGTACTTACAGGAGCGCCGGAGGGTCCGGGGGGGGCCGCGGGGGTCCCATGGGGCCCTGTGGATAGAGACAAGTGTCACAAGGAGTGGGGGGGGACCCCCAAAATAGGGACGGTCCCCAGTGTTGGTGACGTGGGGTGGGGGGGTGGGGGGGCACCCTCACCATGGGCCCCTGCATGACGCCCATCTGCGCGCCTCCGGCCTTCTCGTCGAAGCCGCCCGCCATCTGCGCCGCGAAGTTCTGCGGGGGGGGGGGGAACTGAGTGCGCCAACCGCCCCCAAAACCCCGTTTCACCCCAAAAATAACCCTCTGCTACTCACCCCACTCAGGCCGGAGGGGCCGGGAGGGCCGGGGGGGGCCGGGGGGGCCAGGATTTCCAGGGGTGCCGGGTTCTCCATCCCTTCCGCGGGGGCCAGGAGCACCCTGGGGGGGGATTAGAACGGGGGTCACCCATGCGGTGAGTGCGTCAGTTCTCTGCAGCTGGTGCTGGGGGGGGGGGATTTTTCCCCCGGGGGGGGCGACGCTCTCACCCTCTCCCCCTTCTCGCCGCGGTCGCCTCGTTGTCCCTGCTCGCCTGCCGGTCCCTGGAGGGAAGGGGGGGGTCAGCTCCCCAAATCCCACCCCCCCACACAAATATGCCAACAATTTGCCGGAGAAACGCGCTCCCACCTGCGGTCCCGGCGGCCCTCGGGGTCCTACGACCTGCGGGGGGGGGGGGACACAAGGGTGGGGTGAGATGGGTTATAGAGGGACCCCCCCCCAGAACACCCCCCCATTCCATTTTGGGGGTGTCCCCCCCCCACCTGCAGCACTTACATCTTTAATGTCACCAGGTTCACCCTTCTGTCCCTGTGAGACAAAACACGGGGTGAGCCAAGGGGGGGGCACCCCCAGACCCCCCTAGACCCCCCCAGATTTATTCCCAGACCTCCCTAGACCCCCCCAGATTTATTCCCAGACCCCCCTAGACCCCCCCAGATTTATTCCCAGCTCCCCCAGATTTATTCCCACCCCCCCCAAGGTAACAACCCCCCCAAGAAGTGACAAACCCCCCCAGGAGGTGACAACCCAGAGCATCTCACCCTATGCAGATGCCCAAGGCCTTGAGCCCCCCCCCGCCATATTTTGGGCGAAAACCCCATGAAATTGGGACTGGGGGAGAACACACTATATTTTGGGGGAAAAGCCCATGGAATTGGGACGGGGGGGGACACAGCAGCCTTACCTTGGGGCCAGGTTGCCCTGTTGGAACAAGCCAAAGAAACAGAGTAATTAGAGGGGGGGGGGACAGGCTGGGGGGGGGAAACACACACACACACACGGGGTCGTGATGCTCCTGGGGGGCTGTGGGGCCAAAGTGGGGGGCACAGGAGCGCGGGGGCTCCCCCAAAGCAGGGCGGGGGGCAAAGCGGCGCTCAGCGGCTTGAGGGGGGGGGGGCTCAACCCTTCACCCCCTCCTGGGTGGGGGGGGGCAGGAAAAGGGTTAAAAAAAGGCAACTTCAGGGGTTTGGGGGAACTGGGGTCATGGGGGGGTACAGTGTCATTTTTCCATCATTCCAAGTGAATTATCACAGTTTTGGGGGGGGGTTGAACATCACGGGGGGGGAGGGGATATCCACCCCCCCCCATCCCCCAAACCCATTGAGAAAAACCCAAAACTTTTTGGCTTTGAAGCCATTTGGGGGTTTAAAAGATTTTTGGTGATTTCAACCCGATTCTTTTCCAACTTGGGATGATTGGGGGGGGGGTGGGGGGGGGGGTCAGTTGCCTTTTCCCTGCGGGGAGGGGCGGGCGGGGGGGGGTGGGGGGGGGTGTCCCCATGGATGTCCCCCCCCCATCCATGGGGCGCGGGTGGTACATGGGGGGTACCCAAGAGGCGGACCGGGGGGGCGCGCGGGCGGGGCAGACGGGGCAGCACTCTCCGAACGGGATCTCGGGGCTGGGACAGTCCCGCAGCTCCTCGCACACGATCTCGTCGCACAGGACGGTCCCCGTGTCGCACACGCAGATCTGGCACGGCTCCGGCTTCCACACGTCCTTGTCGCGATAGCGCTGCCCGTCCTGCAGGCAGCTGCCCGCCTCGGCTGGGGAGACAGCATGGGGGGGGGGGGGGAGGACGGGGGAGGGGGGGCCGGGGGGGGTGAGTATCGCGATAGCGCCGTGGGAAATGCGGCTGCCGGGAGGATAAAGGGGTGGGGAGGGGTGGGTATCGCGATAGCGCCGTGGGAAATGCGGCTGCCGGGAGAAAAGGGGGAAGGGTGAGTATTGCGATAGCGCGGTGGGAAATGCGACTGCTTGGAGAAAAGGAGGGGGTGGGTATCGCGATAGTGCGGTGGGAAATGCGGCTGCCCAGAGGATAAAGGGCTGGGAGGGGGGTGACTATTGCGATAGCGCGGTGGGAAATGTGGCTGCCTGGAGAAAAGGGGGGGGGTGAGTATCGCGATATTGCGGTGGGAAATGCGGCTGCTGGGAGGATAAAGGGGCGGGAGGGGTGAGTATCGCGATAGTGCGGTGGGAAATGTGGCTGCCCGGAGAAAAGAGGCTGGGGGAGGTGATTATCGCGACAGCGCAGCCCGTGGTTGGCTGTGCTGTAGGGAGGAGGGCCGGGGGGAGGTGGGTATCGCGATAGCGCGGTGGGAAAAGCGGCTGCCGGGAGAAAAGGGGGCGGGGCTGGGTGAGTATCGCGATAGCGCTGCCCGTAGTTGCCTGTGCTGTGGGGAGAAGGGAGCGAAGGAGGGCTGGGGGGGTGAGTATCGCGATAGTGCTGCCCGTGGTTGCTGTGCTGTAGGGAGAAGGGGGCCGGGGAGGGCCGGGGGGCGGTGGGTATCGCGATAGCGCGGCGGGAAAAGCGGCTGCCGGGAGAAAAGAGGCTGCGGGAGGTGATTATCGCGACAGCGCGCCCGTCCCTGCCTCTGTGTGGGGGGTCGGTGATAAGCGGCAGCAAGGGGGGGGGGGTCGGGGGGAGGTGACTATCGCGATAGCGCTGCCCGAGAAGCAGCTGCCGGGACCAAGGGGGGCCGGGGCTATCGCGATAGCGCTGCCTGTGCTGCTTTGGCTGCGGGGGGGATACAGCGGGGACACGGCGGGTGGGAGTGGTGGCACTGGGGGCTGTCACGGGGGGGGTGTGTCCCCCCTCCCCCCCACCTCGTGGGGACACTCAGTGTGTCCTCGCAGCCTCTGCAGCTCCACTGGGACATGGGTGGTGACCCCGGTGTCCCCAAGGTCTCTGGGGGGGCGCTCGTGTCCCCAGGCTGCACCTCAGTGTCCCCAAGAGGTGCCCCAGGGTCCCCAGGTGTCCCCAGGGTCCCCAAGAGGTAACCTCAGTGTCCCCAGGAGGTGCCTCAGGGTCCCCAGGTGTCCCGAGGGTGCACCTCAGGTCCCCAAGAGGTGCCCCAGGGTCCCCAAGAGGTACCTCAGTGTCCCCAAGAGGTGCCCCAGCATCCTCAGGTGTCCCCAGGGTGCACCTCCGTGTCCTCAGGAGGTGCCCCAGGTGTCCCCAGGGTCCCCAGGTGTCCCCAGGGGTCCCCAGGGTGAATCTCAGTGTCCCCAGGATGTGCCCCAGGTGTCCCCAGGTGTCCCCAGAGTCCCCGGGTGTCCCCAGGGTGCATCTCAGTGTCCCCAGGAGGTGGCCCAGGGCCCCCAGCAGTGCCCAGGTGTCCCCAGGGTGTCTCCTGGTGTCCCCAGGGTGTCCCCAGGGTCCCCAGGATGTGCCCCAGGATTCCCAGGAGATGCCCTGGTGTCCCCAAGGGCCCTTGGGGTGTTCCCTGGTGTCCCCAGCTTGTCCCCCCCGTCCCCCAGGGCTGTCCCCAGGCTGTCCCCCATGTCCCCAGGCTGTCCCCCAGTGCCCCTCCTGTGCCCCCAGCCCAGCTCCTACCCCCAGGCTGTCCCCTGCTGTCACCTGCTGTCCCCATGCTGCACCCCACTGTCCCACCTGTACCCCACGGTCCTAATGCTATGTGTGTGTCCCCTCCCCATCCCAGGCTGTCCCCCAGTGTCCCACACTGTCCCCATCCACCCCAGGCTGTCCCCCCCACTATCGATAAACTTTCCGCACTCATCCCACACTGTCCCCTCTCTATCTCACGCTGTCCCTCAGTGTCCCACACTGTCCCCATTGTCCCCACGCTGTCCCCCACTCTCCTGTGCAGTCCCTCGGTGTCCCACACTGTCCCTCGGTGTCCCACACTGTCCCCATTGTCCCCCACTCTCCTGTGCAGTCCCTGTGTCCCACACTGTCCCA
>NC_088630.1:581755-674577 GCF_036013475.1 Columba livia | reverse complement strand
GCTTGGCCCCCCCGCCACGTGCATGCCCCGGGGGGGCACACCTGGGCCACCCCCAACGGGGAGGGTGCTGGGGGCAGTCAGGGGATGGTGGGGACCTGCCCCTGCGTTTCAAAGGGGTTTGGCCCCCCCCCAGCCCCAGGCAGCTGCTGAGCCCAGGCTCTGCTGGACCCCCCGGCAGTGGAAAGGGGGGGGGGTCCCCAAAAAAGGGGTCCCCACCCACCTCCCTTCCACCCGTCACTCACAAATATCCCTGTGAAAATATATGCAATGTAGGGGGGGGTGTTGACATTGGGGTTCACAAATCTGGGGGTCAATGCTTTTTTTTGGGGGGGGGGGCTCCATCCTGCTGTCGGCTGGGGGGGGCGGAATGGAGGGTGGTGGGTGCACCTGGTTGGGAGGGGGTGGGATGGAGCTGGGGACGGACGGACGGACGGACGGATGGATGGATGGATGGACGGATGGACGGGCAAGCGGGTGGAGGGGCAGGCAAACACACGGATGGGTGGACAGATGGACAGATAGCTGGACGGACAGACAGACGGATGAAGACCCAGTGGGATGAACCTGGGGATGTTCAGCTCCCCACTCTGCAGCCGTGGGGCATCCCCAAACCCCCCATCCCCCCCAGACCCTCTCCAGCCCCCCCAAACCCCCCATTCCCCCCCCCCCAGACCCCTCTCCAGCCCCCCCAAACCCCCCATTCCCCCCCCCCCAGACCCTCTCCAGCCCCCCCAAACCCCCCATCCCCCCCAGACCCTCTCCAGCCCCCCCAAACCCCCCATTCCCCCCCCCCCAGACCCTCTCCAGCCCCCCGAGCCCCCCCGGGAGCAGTGCCGGACAAAGCCCGTGTGTTACCGGGCACCGGCAACCCCGGCCAAAAATAACTCGCCGCTGGGACGGCGGCGGCTCCAACCGGACCCCCCCGACCCCCCCCCGCAGGGAGCCAACCAGCCCCCCCCAGATCCGCTTTGCACCCTCAAAACAGGTGATGGGCGACCCCCCCACTGTGCTAACCGTGGGGTGCGTGCTCCCCTCGTGCCTCAGTTTCCCCAGATGGGAAAGGGGAGCGAAGCCCATTTGTTGCTGCGCTTGGGGGGGGGAGGTTGGGGGGGATTTGGGGGTGAATTGGGGGGGTCCCACCCCCCCAAGCAGGTGGTTCTGGGTCTCGGCGGCTCTGGCCGCGGTGCCGGGAGCGGCGCCAGGACCTGGCTCCAGCCAGCGCTTTCCACTGGAAACGGGGCCGGGGTAAATAACACCCCCCGGACCCCCCCCCCGCTTTTTGGGGGGACGGCACCGGCACAGGAGGGGGTGGATGGTGTGTCCCCCCCCCCCCGCACCACGATTTGGGGTGACCGGCACAGCGCGGGGGGCACATTCCTCACCCCCAAAACCTCCCACCGGCACCGGCGGCCGTGGCGGCATCGAGCTGACCCAAAATTGGGGTTTTTAAACTCAAACTTCAACATAAAGCCCTGACCCCCCCATTAAAAAAAATCATAATCATCCTTTATTTTTTGCCCCCCCCCCTTTATGAATTCTGTCCCCATTTTCCCGTTTCCCCCCAGTTTCAGGCTCTGGAAAGACCATCAGAGGATCGCAGGGAAACATCCAAGTCAGCTCAGGAATTCGCCGTGGAGTGGAAGGAATGAGGCTTAACTCTGCCCGGCCCGGTGCCGCCGTCACCGTGTCACCGTGTCACCGTGTCACCGTGTCACCGTGTCACCACTGTCACCGTGTCACCATCAGCCCGGCCCGGGTGCATCAGGTGGGGACGGTCCTGCCATGATGCTGCTGCTCGTGAGGGCTGGACCCACCGTGGGGGTTTGTCCCCACCATGGGGTTTGTCCCACCTTGGGGGGTTTGTCCCCACCATGGGGGTTTGTCCCCACCATGGGTTTGTCCCCACCATGGGGTTTGTCCCACCTTGGGGGGGTTTGTCCCCACCATGGGTTTGTCCCCACCATGGGTTTGTCCCCACCTTGGGGGGTTTGTCCCCACCATGGGGTTTGTCCCCACTGTGGGGTTTGTCCCCACCTTAGGGGGGTGGAATTTGTCCCCACCATGGGGGGGTTTGTCCCCACCTTGGGGGGTTTGTCCCCACCATGGGGGGTTTGTCCCCACCATGGGGGGTTTATCCCCACCATGGAGTTTGTCCCCACCATGGGGTTTGTCCCCACCTTGGGGGGTTTTGTCCCCACCATGGGGGTTTGTCCCCACCATGGGGGTTTGTCCCCACCATGGGGGGTTTATCCCCACCATGGAGTTTGTCCCCACCATGGGGTTTGTCCCCACCTTGGGGGGTTTGTCCCCACCATGGGGGGTTTGTCCCCACCATGGGGGTTTGTCCCCACCATGGGGTTTGTCCCCACCATGGGGTTTGTCCCACCTTTACTTTACTTTTAATTTTCAAACAAGAACTCGGGCCTCAAAATGATCGGGGGACACGGGGAAATTCAGCTGCTGGGCTCCGGTTTGCCCCATTTCGGCTCCGTTTTGCCCCATTTCACCTCCATTTCACCCCATTTCACCTCCATTTTGGCTCCATTTTGCCCTATTTCACCTCCATTTTTCCCCATTTCACCTCCATTTGCCCCATTTCAGCTCCATTTTGCCCTGTTTTAGCTCAAATTCAGCCCCATTTCACCTCCATTTTGTCCCATTTCAGCTCCATTTTTCCCCATTTTTACCTCATTTTGCCCCATTTCAGCTCCATTTTGCCCCATTTCAGCTCCATTTTGCCCCATTTCAGCTCCATTTTGCCCCATTTCACCTCAATTTTTCCTCATTTCACCTCCATTTTGCCCCATTCCAGCTCCATTTTGCCCTTTTTTAGCTCATTTTGCCCCATTTTCGTTCATTTTGCCCCATATTTCAGCTCCATTTTGCCCTGTTTTAGCTCAAATTCAGCCCCATTTCAGCTTCATTTTATCCCATTTCACCTCCATTTTACCCCATATTTCATCTCCATTTTACCCCATATTTCATCTCCATTTTACCCCATATTTCACCTCAATTTTACCCCATATTTCACCTCCATTTTGCCCCATTTTTGCTCATTTTACCCCATTTTTCACCTCCATTTGCCCCATTTCTCCCCATTTTGGAAGCGCTCCTCACTCCCACAGCAACAGCCCCAACCCAGCGGCTCGGCCCCGCCGGGCTCCCTGTTTGCTCTCTGGGCCCGGCCGATGCCCCCCCGAGCCATTTTTTCCTTAAAAAGCCCATTTTTCAGCGAAAAGGGCAAAAAAACCGTATTAAAACCAGCATATTTCAGCCCTGGCACCTCCCATTTACCTCAGGCCTCCCCCAAATATTTCCCCTGGCGGCCTGGGAACGGGGCGCAGAAAGGCCCTTTGTGCCCACAAAACCCTCCTTTTTGGGTTATTTTAGTTGAAATTCCCTCCTCGCTTGTTGCTAGTTCATATTTTTAATAGCGGGCGGGGGGGGCGCAGCGTCCCAATGACCCTATTTTAGGTGAATCTGCCCCAAAAAGCTGCGAGTTTAAAGCTCAATAACCCCCCCAATCCAACCCTGTCCCCCTCAATGGCTTCCCCCTAAAATTGATGCAGATTCACCCCCCAAAAAAACCATTTTGCCCCGTTTTTGCGAGGTTCCTCACACACAGCCCTTTGTGCACCACCCCCCCCTGGGGCTCACCCCCCCCAACCATGGAAAGGGGCTTTTTGGGGGGGGGAAATGCCACATTTTTGTGAGATGATGTCAAATGGTTGGCCCCGGCCTAGGCCCCCCGAGCAGGCCTCTTCCTCCTCCTCCTCCTCCTCGCGAGGTCGGGATGAAAAGGCGACTCTTTGGGAAGGTAGAGCCGCACAAAGGGCCCCTTTGAGCCTCCTCACCGGGGGGGGGGGACGGTTTTGAGGCGGATCATGGTGATTTTGGGTCGGTTTCTTTATTTGGTGGTGATGGGGGGGCGAGATTCGCGGCCCTGCGCCCCACACCTGCGGCCTGGCGCGTTCCACTGCGCCCTAAAACCAGCCATTTTAGCCCAAATCCGACCCCAAAACGCATCAACCCCCACCCAAATGTTTGCATCAACCCCCCCAAAATGTTTGTGGACCCACCCCCCCAACATTTTTATAGTGGCACCCCCGAAAAGAAGAGTTTAATTGAACACCCCCCACACACAGCACAATCCTCAGGTGAAATGTCCCCAGGGAAAAGATTTTGGGGGGGAAAATGCAAAAGTTGGGGTACAAAGAGCCCCCTCAACCCTTTGGGGATGGGGGGGGGGCTTTTCCCACCCCCCCCCAAAAAAAATAGTGAAAAAAGTGAAAAAAATGAGGGCACAAAGCTGTGGGGCCGGGGGGGGGGCACCGGCCGGCTAATGAGACCCGCAATTATCCCTAATTAATGAGGGTTGGAAAGCGGCCGGTGATGTTTGTGGGGCTGGGGGGGCGGGGGGAAGTTTGTCACGGGGGGGTCGGTGGGGACAGATACAACCATGGGGAGCGGCGGCGGTTTTGGGGCTAAAATGCGCGAGTTTGGGACAGGTGATGCAAAAAAGCGGTAGTTTTTAATTAGGGAAACGATGGGCGTGGCCTCGCGCCGTTATTGGGGCGCCATTAAAAAGGGGGGGGGGTTAATTGGGGGGTGTCACGTTGTGTTCCGCCAGCGCTCGTCCCCCCACGGGCACCATAAAAGACGCAAAATAAAGGTAAACCCACCAAAATTTGGGGGTTCGGGGTCCCCGGAAGCAGAACCCGATTGGGGGGGGGAGGGATCGGTGGGGGGGGGCAGCGGGTGTTTCCGGAGCTGAAAACACCCCCGAGGTTAAATTAACCAGCGGGAATAGGAACGGCCCCGTTATCTCCCACCGGGGGTCCCGACCCTCCCGAATCCCCAGACAGACACCCCAGATAGACACCCGAAATCCCCAAAATCCACCCAAAATGTCCACCCCAAATTCCACATGATCCACCCGAAATATCCACCCGAAATATCCACCCGAAATCCCAAAAATCCACCCGAAATATCCACCCGAAATCCCAAAATATCCACCCGAAATATCCACCTGGAATATCCACCCGAAATCCCAAAAATCCACCCGAAATATCCACCTGGAATATCCACCCGAAATCCCAAAAATCCACCCGAAATATCCACCTGAAATCCCAAAAATCCACCCAAAATATCCACCCGAAATCCCAAAATATCCACCCAAAATATCCACCCGAAATCCCAAAAATCCACCCAAATATCCACCCCAAATTCCAGATGATCCACCCAAAATATGCCCCCAAGCTCCAGCTTGTCGCCCCCAAACTGTCCACGTTGAGCCCCAAATCGTTCACCCAAACCCCAAATGATCCGCCTGAAATTCCAAATCACCCACCCCAAATTGCAGCTTATTCACCCCAAATTATTCACCCCAAACCCCTCATTATTCACCCAGCGCCCCCCCAGCGCCCCCCCAGGGCCACCCCAGCGCCCCCCAACCCCCTCCAACCGCCCCCCAACTCCCCCCCAGCGCCCCCCCCACTCCCCCCTAGTCCCCCTTAACCCCCCCCAGCTCCTCCCCAGCGCCCCCCCAACAACCCCCCAGCGCCCCCCCAACAACCCCCCAGCGCCCCCCCCAGCGCCCCCCCCAGGGCCACCCCCTCAGAGCCCCCCTAGAGCCCCCCAGCACCTCCTCAGCGCCCCCCAGCCCCCCCCGGCACCTCCCCAGCGCCCCCCCCCAGGGCCGCCCCCCCAACACCCCCCAGCGTCCCCCCCCCAGCGCCTCCCCAACTCCCCCCCAACCCCCCTCAACCCCCCTCAGCTCCTCCCCAGCGCCCCCCTAGAGCCCCCCCAGCACCCCCCCCAGCACCCCCCAGCACCCCCCCACCCCCCCCAGCACCTCCTCACCAGCTCCTCCCCAGCACCCCCCCAGCCCCCCCAGCTCCCCCCAACCCCCCCCACCACCTCCCCACCAGCTCCTCCCCAGCGCCCCCCCCAGGGCCCCCCCAGCGCCCCCCCAGCCCCCCCCGGGATCCTGACAAAGCGGCTCCTGTGTCCCCGGCCGCAATTTCCAACAAAACCCAACAAAAACAAACAAATCCCAAAAACCCTACAAAAATACATCAGCCCGGCCCTAAAAGCCGCTTTTTTTACCCTATTTTTCCTCTCCCAGCTCGAGGGTCCCGCGGTTTGAACGGAGACCGGGCTGGGTGGGCGGGGGGGTTTGGGGGGGTTAATTAATTTCTATTAATTGCATTAAATCTGATGTGGGGAAGCGGAAGGCGCAGCAGCGGGGGGGCCGGGTAATGAGGGATTAGCGGGAGCGGGGGGGTCGTTAAGGGGAATCAGCGTCAGGAGTGATGTGGAGTGTGCGCCCCCCCCGCGTGGCTTCGGGGACACGGGGTGGGGGGACACGCGGTGACATCGACAGGGACCAGCCCCCCCCCATTCTGTGGGGGGGGGGGCTAGAGGGGAAACTGAGGCACAACGGGGTGCTCCGGGCCTGATCCTGCCGGGGTTTGGGGGTCCTGGGGATATGGGGGGGGTCCCCAAGGCGCCCCCCCGAAATGAACCCCAAGATGTGGGGACAAGAGGACGTTGGGATTGACCCCCCAGCGGGTCCTTGAATGGCAAGAATTGAACCCAAAGGAGAGTTTGGGGGTGTCTGAGCCCAGTTTTGGGGTGATTTAACCCAGTTTTGGGGTGACTAATTCCAGCTTTGGGGTGTCTGAGCCCAGTGTTGGGGTGTCTGAGCCCAGTTTTGGGGTGATCAACCCAGTTTTGGGGTGTCTGATCCCAGTTTTGGGGTGCCTGATCTCAGTGTTGGGGTGTCTGATCCCAGTTTTGGGGTGATCAACCCAGTTTTGGGGTGTCTGATCTCACTTTTTGGGGTGATCAACCCAGTTTTGGGGTGTCTAATCCCAGTTTTGGGGTGTCTGAGCCCAGTTTTGGGGTGATTTACCCCAGCTTTGGGGTGTCTAATCCCAGTTTTGGGGTGTCTGATCCAGTGTTGGGGTGTCTGATCCCAGTTTTGGGGTGATCAACCCGGTTTTGGGGTATCTAATCCCATCTTTGGGGCATCTGATCCCAGTGTCCCCTCGTGGGATTTGGGGGGTACACAGTTCGTTCAGTGGGGTTTGGGATGAGGACCCGGGTTGGGATCGCGGTGACATGGAGCTGGTCGGTGTCCCCAACTGTCCCCTCGTGGTGTCACAACTGGGTCCCGCTCTTTGCTCGAGGGCTTTGGGGGGTCCCAGGGACCCCAAATTGGGGCAGGTCGGGGGTTGGTTGGGTGTTTCGGGTACACGAGCCGGTTTCACCTGTTACCGCGCTCGGGGTCCCGGATCCATAGAAGCTCCTCCGCCTGCAAAAACCGGGATTAGGCCGGGATTAGACCTGGATTAGGCCGGGTTTAGGACCAGGCAGCTAGCGAAGGGTCCCTGGGATGGAAGGGTCACTGGATCCCTCACCTGCCGCAGAAAATAACCCAAATCTGCTTGTTTTCCAGCAAAAAACCGCCGGCAGCGATCCGAGCACGTCGCCCCGACTCCCCGAAGCCCCCGCTCCCGCCCCGCGGAACCCCCGAAACCCGCAGGATTTTGCCAAAAAACCCCGTTCCTCGCTGTAAAACGGCCGCGAATTGTGCCGGACGGGCCCCGAGCCGCGAAAGCTCGTTAGCGGCGGGGGTTAATTGGCGATGTGGAGGCGCTGAATGGGGCATTGAGGCCGTGTTTGCAGAAGCCACGTGTGTGTGTGTGTGTGTGAGGAATGCGGAGACGAACGCTCCCGTCGAGGAACACGGAGACGGGCGAGCAGAGTCAATATGACCCCAGAATCCCCGGCCCGGAGCGCGGCGCTGTGATTTATTCTATTAATAAGGGTAAGCGCTCGCTGCGTTTCTGGCGGCCGCGGCGGGGGGGGCGGGAGCCTCGGGCTCCCCGGGCACAAGTCGCCTTTGACGGGACCGTTTCCCGCCTTGGGGGAGCCAAGGAAAACGAGGTTGCTCGAGTTTTGGCCAAAAGCGGCTCCTTTCAGCCCAGAACGGCGGCACCGCGGGGCCCTAAAGCCGCTGGATCCCCCGCATCAAACCAAAGGCGCCCACACCCCAAAACTCCATCTCCGGCGCCTTCCCGCACCAAATTGGGCTGAAAGGCCGCGATTTGTAGCGCCTGATTGTGATTTATTGTAATGAATTTTGCAGAAATCACCTTCCTGCTCGTTAACGGACGGTTGATTAACGCGCAAAGCACCAGCGTTTTTCTCATTCGGACCTTTATTTGCAGTAGAAGATAGAAAAAGGTAATAAATGAACTCGGTATAAAACACACGGAGGGGAAGGGGACAAACCAGCCAACGAGGGACACGAACCGGGGCGAAAAGGGGGGAATTCGGTACAAAACTACAGGTAGAGAAAAGTGTATAAAATATCCCTCCCTGTCCGGAGGCAAAAGTACAAAAGCGGACGTTATTTGGGTCTGGGGTTTGATTTACAAAGGGGAAAGAGGCTCCGTCCGTGCTCGCCGCTTCCTCGGGAATAAATTAAACCGGCTGAAGCGCCAGCGGCGAAACGTCCAAAAGCAGCAGAACGTCCTCAAAATCAAACACCCCATTGTTTTGGGGGGGGTTGAAGCGCTTCTGAATGTTCCCTCGGGCGGGGGGACGCGGTTTGTCCGGTGGCGGCGCCCGACGCCGCGGCCGCGCGATGCTGGACCCGCGGCAACTGTGCAGGAGTATTGGGGGGGGAGGCAAAAAACACCCCAAATGGGTGAAAACCCCCGACGCACACGCGGAATTTGTTCATTCTGGGCAAAAAAAGGCTCGGAAATATGTACAAAAGCGCTTGAGCGGGTTCGACTCGGGGGTTTGTACCTGAAATCGGGGGATGTGGGGGGAAAAGGCTCTAAAAGTGGCGTTTTAACAAGAAAAGGGACTCGTGGGAGCCCGCGGCTCCGGCCCCAAAACGGGGGGAAAACGCTGGTTTTGGGGACAACGAGAAGGGAACGAAGGTTCTCCCCGCAAGTGGGGCCTGGAGCCGCGCGGTTTGGAGCGTTAAGTGCTGAACCCCAAAGATCATCCGCCCCAAAACCGCCCGCAAGCAGAACAAGGGAAGTCCCATGGGAAGTTCCACCCCCGTTGAGTCTCAGCACCTCGAGTTGTACAAAACCCCCCCAAAAGAAAAGGGCGCGTGTGCTCGTGGCGGCGCCGCGTTGGTCCGGCGTTCAGACACAACCACGGGGGCCCGGTCGCGGTGTCGCCGACGAGGCCCCGGGCGGCCCCGCGGGATGAATTTGGGCACTTTTGAGGCAAAAGGCGTCGGGGAAGCGGCGGCATCAGAGCAGCTTGCGGTGCAGGATCTCCCAGGCCATGCGCTTGCGGAAATACGGCATGTGTTGCTGCGGGGGGAGAGAGGAGTTACAACGTGGGCAACGGGAACCGCGGCGCCACCCTCCCCACGGCGGCTTTTACCCCTTTTTACCCCTTTACTTCCCAATGAGTGGAAACGCGCCAGCGGGTGAGGCCGCGGTAATAACGCGGCTCTGGTGATGTTCTCTAATCACGAGGAGCAACATTCCGCAGAGGGACAACGTTAAATAACGCTGAACCCCCCTGGGATTTGGGTACGACGTCCCGGTTTTGTCGCCACGATGAGCGGCGCCGGTGGATTTGGGTCTGACGCAACAATGTGGCGTTGGAGGAGTTTTGCGCGGTGTGAAAATGGGGCCGGGGGCACCTTAAACCCCCCAGAAAACAAGAATTTGGAAGAAGCGGAACGTGCCCCAAACCTGGGTGAAGTTGATGGGCTTGTCTTTGGTGATGCAGTCGGCGTATTTGCAGGCGAACATGCCGCAGTCGCTGCCGTTCATCTGCTGCGGGATCTCCTGCCGGGGGACACGGGACAAACGTCACAACCGGGATGGGGGGGGGACCCAAATCACCATCGTTCTGTGTGTAAAACCCCCCGGGGTCCTCGGACCAACCGTTCACCCAACACCGGCACCAAAACACCCCCAGACCCTCGTCTGTTCACCCCCCAGGGACGGTGACCCCAGCACTGCCCTGGGCAGCCTGTTCAACGCCCTTTGGGGCAGAAATCACCCCAAATTTCCACCCTCGGCCTCCCCGGGTGCAACTTGAGGCCGTTTCCTCCCGTTCTATCCATTTATCCCATCACTAAGGTCCCTCTCAGCTCCTCTTCTCCAGCCCCGGCTCTCTCAGCCTTTCCCGATGCTCCAGACCCCTCAGCATCTTCTCGTCCCTCCCCAGTAACTCCACGTCCCTCTCAAACTGGGGAGCCCAGAGCCGGTCCCAGTATGAAGAGCAGCGGTGACGGGGACGGCACAGGGAGATGGACGGCACAGGGACGGGGATGGTGCGGGGATGGCACAGGGACGGGGACGGCACAGGGACATCCTCACTCACCAAAGTCTCCCCATATCCACGTGGGCTGGTTGGGGATTTGGCACTGAGAACCCGGATCTGTTCACCCCGAGAACGCGTCCGTGGGGAAAACCCGCCGGAAACGCCGCGTCAGGGCCAAGAATGAACCGAAGAGCAGGAGGAACGTTCCCCAGACCCACCTGGCTCTTCTTGCTCAGCAGCGACCACCCGTTGGTGTCCAGCTCCTTCCTCCTCTTGTCCAGACTCTCCTGCTTCAGGTATTGCCTGGGGGAAAGAACAAATCTCAGCGCGGGGCCGGGAAAGCGGCCAAGACGTCACCAAGATGTCACCTAAAGCGTCCTCCGCCGCGTCTGCGCCATCAACGTTTCCGTCCCCGCGTCGGGCGCTTTTCAAAGGGCCCCACGGACCCGGGCAGGAAACAACGCGCCCAGCTCAGAGCTCCCCCAAAAACAACGAGATGAGCCAAAACCACAAATAGACCAGCGAGAACGAACCCGATTCATGAGAACGAACCCGACCCATCAGGGAACGGAGCCGAGGGGACACCGAGGGTCTTAATTAGCGCCTAATTAGGAGCAAATCTGTCGCAACCTTACCAGCAGCTTGGGGACAATCGCCCTGTGCGTGAAGTGGAAAGGAGCTCGGGATGGTGGAGAGAGGAGCCGCGGTGATGGACCCAAAACCTTCTCAATGACCCCAAATTGGCTCCTCCGTGCTGGCTGCAGGTACCGCTCAGGACACTGAGCTTTGCAGACGTGTCTCGCCCGGGAAGATGGACAGAGAGCGGCACCCACGTGTTCAAACGGCCCCAGGAGCCTCCTCGGCATCGGGGCCACCATAAGCAGGTTTGGAAATGAAAGGCGGGGGACCAGACGGAGCTTTGGCCCCGGCGCGGGGACACGTGTCACCACGGGGAACCGACGGCGGCGACTCCGCCGAAGCGAATCTTGTTCAGAAACGCCAAACACGGGGGGAAAAGGGGGTGAAGACGAGTCCAGAAGACGGAGCGCAGAACTGGCTGCCCTGGGGAACTCATGTCTGTCACAACTTTAAACTACGCAAAGGAAACGAGTCGAACCGAGAACCCACGGCGGCGGCACCACCGGCGAGCCCTGAACGCGGATGCGGCGCCACCAGAGCCGAAAATCACCAGAAACGGATTCTGGCGGGTGTCGGAGTCTCCGGTCGGGAATTCTCCCTCCTGGCAGCTCCCTGGGCCTGGGCAGGTCCGGACGAGTGTTCTCTCCCAGGTTCATTAGCTGCCTGTCGCTAATTGCTCCGGGGAACCTGCGTCTCCGCTCGGCCGCGGTTTGGACAGGACGGGGCCAGCGGGGGGTGAACCTGACACTGAGCCCCTTTTCAGCGCCCGTGGGACGACTCCGTGTCCCGTCTGCGAATCGACACCCGGTGCGGGGAGGAGAAACGGGGGAGCGGAGCCTCCGCACCACGACACCGCGAAGACGGCAATTAATTAAACAGCATCGTTTCAACCGCAATAAAGAAATAATCCTGGCGAGCGCAGCTTCTGCAGCAGCCGCGTGAACTCTAGGGGGTAAAAGAGAACGGGGAGCGAAGGTCTGAGGGTGGAGATACAAAACATGAGGAACCGGGACGGGAAACGTCCCCATGCGGGCACCGAGAGGATCCGAGCGCGGAGGAACGGGTGGAATCGAACAGAGTGAAGCGAAGCAAAGCGCCGTGCAGGAGCCTGGGAGCAAATACCTCGGCTCCAGATCCCGAGGGGGGCAGCGCTGGATTGATGAGCTTTGGCAGCGCCTCCGGGGCCAGGAGCTCGATGGGAATTTTCGGCATGGCTGCACCGCGGAGCCGGCCCCGCAGCCCGCGGGCGCTCCGGCTCCGTTCCCACCGCCCGGCGACCCCGAGCGGGAGCGCCGGGGCCAGCGCCCTCCACACCGACACCTCGCGCCGAGAAACGACCCTTTCCGAGCCCAGACGCCGCGTTTCCCAAGGGGAAAACCCATACAAATCCACGCCGGGTCTCGCGGGAGGGGAAATAAAGACACCGCGCCGCCAAAATCCGCGGGCTCTGCTCGTTCCCGGCCCGTCCAGCGCCCTCCTGCCTGATCCACCGCCTGCCCCGCGCCTCAGTTTCCCTCTCGGTATCGCACTCACCGCCTTTAGGAAGCTCTAAAGATTGAAAGCATGAAAGGGTCACTAACCATGAATAGGACCTTCCGTCCCTTCTTCCCGGTGTGATCCTCCCACTGCATTCAACCAAAAAAGCCTCCTAAAAGGAAACAGAGGGAAAACAATTACGTCCGGGGCGGCAACCACCTCAGATCGCGGCTCTACCGCTTCACCCTGCGCGGCCAAAACACCTCGTGTGTCCTCCAACGTTCGCCAGCACCGGTTTGGGGACGTTTCCTCGGCCCGGGTCCCTAAAGGAGCCCCGGGTGCCCCTCGCGCTTCCCACGTGTTTCATTTCACCAAATTTGGGCCTTTTTCCTTAGAATCCAAGAAATTTGGGCTGAAAGGAACACGAGCCAAGAGATGTGCCCTAAGGATTTTACACGTCCCTTCCTTTAAATCAACATGGCAGGAAAGGGAAACGGCTCGTTTCCCAGTTATTAAAACACGGCGGGTGCGACGCAACTGAACCATGAAAGGGAAGACGCCGAACCGGCCGGGCACGGCGTCCGTCTGTCCTTATCACCATCAGCATCCCGACGAGCGACGGACTCGACCCCGCGCCCGAAACCCGGGGATCGGGTTCCCCGGGTCGGCGTCACCGCGACGAGAAGAACCGCGTAAATCACAGCGGCGATGCGATCTCCGCCGCGCCGGCGGCCCCCGTGGGCAGGGATGCGACCGGAGGCCTCGCGGCTGGTTCTGGTTTGTTCTCTCACACCTGCTCGTTGTTCTCGCTCTGCGGCAGCTCCAAAAGCCGGGAGAGCAGTTGTGGGTTTGCCACCTGCTCTCCGAAATCCCAAATCCCCGCGGTTTGAAGGATTCTCGCCCGGTTTGGCGCTCGACTCGGTGCAAAGAGCCCCCCAAAGCTCCATCACTCTCTCCGCAACCCCCAAAACTTTGCGGCGGCGGGAGAAGCTCCCGCGCCAGGAGGCACCGCTCGATCAGAAGGGTCCAAAAAGCTGGTTTCCTCCTAAAAATGATGCCCAGAAGAGTCTGAGATGGGTAAAACCCCATGAACTTAACGGGACGGTTCTGAGAACGCCCGACGTCCTCAACGGGACGCGGAGCCGGGAGCAGCGGGTGACGGATCCTGGGGGGCGGCGAGGACGAGACACCGCAGAAACCACAAAGAAGCCAAAAAAGCAGGAGTTTCCTTTAAATCCCCCACAAAAGGGACCGTCCCCACGGGGACTGTGTCCCGATTTGTGCGTGACCCGAGCCACAGAGCGTTACTCACAGCAGAATCCTGCAGGCCTCGCTGTTGATCCCGCCCATGGAGTCGTAGTACGTGATGCTCTTTTTCCTGAAGTCTACGACCTGCAATGAGAGTTCGGCCCATCAGGCGGCGCCGGGACGGCGTTTGGGCCGTTTCGCGGTGGAGAAGATTTGGGGGACTTGGAAAACCCTCCTCAAAACTCCCCTCTTGCCACTGAGCTGTTTGACCACCAAATCTCTACGTTATTCATCGAACCGAATCTCTAAATGGGGTAAAGCATGCGAGCGCCGCGACTCCAATTGTTCCAGCCGCTTTTGCTCCACCTGATGTGTAGAATTAAGGACACGAGTCCCCCGGGTGTGTTTTATTTGGGGCCGGGTGTCCCGTTTCCCCAGCGCCGAAGAACCACACAGTGCCAGCGCCAAGGGACGGGAACAAAGGATCAACCAGCGCCAGAGGCGCCAAACCGCCCTATCTGCCCTCAAAATCTGCCCCGAGGCGACGTCTCCGGGGTTGGGCTTGTGGGACCGTGGAAATCAGGTCGTTCTGCGGAGCAGGAGCCAACGCGACCAGCGTGGCCCCCTCGGTTCTTTAAAACCCCCCCAAAAAGCTCTTTTTAGTCGCTCTATGCTTCAATTTTAGCCACAAACGTCAATTCTGGGCTGAATTTGAGATTGTAGCCTAAAGCTTGATTGGAATCGCGGTGGAGCGGCCCCGGCGCTGTCCGAACACTCACCGCCAGGCACCAGTGCACGCCCAGGTGAATGGGCACCAGCAGCAGGTCCACCGAGAAAATATCCACCTTCTTGGTCCAGCGTTTCACCGCCTGGTACCCGGCCGTCTTCAGTTTGGTGAAGAAGAAGGTGTTGAAGGCGTGAACCGCCGGCAAACCCTTCTCTTTGCTGCGCTCCATCAGCAGGTTCATGTAGAAATTAATTATCTGCAGGGGAAAAAAGGATCGGAGAGCGTGAGAGCGTTGATGCTTCTGCGTAAGGTGCTTTGCCTGTGTAAAATTAGCTTAAAAAGTGTTTAATTAGATAAAACCCCTGCCCTGGGTGGGGTTTACAGTAGCTTGAAGAATCCAGAGGGTCTAGAGCAGCTCCTCACCTCGTCGTTGAGCCAGTTGAGGTTGTTGAGGGTCTGGATGTCCTTCCGAGTGATCGTCAGGCGAAAAGCTTCGCTCAGCACCTCGTCCTGGTTCCCGCCACGGAACACGCTCTTTATTTCCTTCTCCATTTCCTGCGGGAAGGACGCGGCGTTAGAGCCAGGTTTAAACCCAGGTTTATCCTCAGACATCAACTCGCTACAAAGCACATGCGGCAAAAAGGAGCCGGGATCCAATTCTACGCTGGAAATCACATTAAAATTTAGCGAGTGTCTTTGCATCCACGCAACCCACGTGAATTCACCTCAGTGATTTCGGGGAATTCCTCTTCGCTGTCAGCGGATTTCGCGTCTTCTTTCTCCTCCGGGACGACGGTGACGGGGATTTCCTTCTCCAGGGGCACGCGGAGGTTTAAATCCACCAGATCCTGCACCGAGTGCTCCTGTTCCTGCAGCCGCTGGAGGAGAAAACACCTTCGCGTGAGGTGCTGGCCAACGGTGTCACCTCTCTGAGGACAATCGCTCCACAAAGGGACATGGATGGGGATGCTCATCCCGTCTGGGACGTCAATGAGAGCCCCGCCAAGGGACAGGGACGCTCATCCCGTCTGGGACGTCAACGAGAGCCCCGCCAAGGGACGGGGACGCTCATCCTGTCTGGGATGTCAACGAGAGCCCCGCCAAGGGACGGGGACGCTCATCCCGTCTGGGATGTCAATGAGAGCCCCACCAAGGGACGGGGACGCTCATCCTGTCTGGGATGTCAATGAGAGCCCCGCCAAGGGACGGGGACGCTCATCCCGTCTGGGATGTCAATGAGAGCCCCGCCAAGGGACGGGGACGCTCATCCCGTCTGGGATGTCAATGAGAGCCCCGCCAAGGGACGGGGACGCTCATCCCATCTGGGATGTCAATGAGAGCCCTGCCAAGGGACGGGGACGCTCATCCCGTCTGGGACGTCAATGAGAGCCCCGCCAAGGGACGGGGACGCTCATCCCGTCTGGGACGTCAACGAGAGCCCCGCCAAGGGACGGGGACGCTCATCCCGTCTGGGACGTCAACGAGAGCCCCGCCAAGGGACTGGGAAACAATGAAGACACCAGACCCTCAAAAGAGCTGATTTTTGCCATCTTTCTGTTCCAAATTCGCCCAGGGTCGGGTGTTTTGCCCCACGGACGCGTTACCTGGCTCTGCAGCTGCAAGGCCAGCGCTTTCTGCTCCTCGATCTGCCGCCACCTCTCGCGGGCGCGCGAGTCATAGACGCTGGTGCTGAAAAAGCCGAGTTGATGTGACCAAACCGTTTGTTTCCACACAGAAAAAAACAGCAACAAACCCCCGTGTACTTACAGTTCTTTGATCCATAGCTCTGCCTGGAAGAACGGGAGGCTGGGAAAGGGGAGAAAGGACAAGTGGGAGCGTTACAAGTGGAAGTAATTGCCTAAAAAGGGATTTTTAGGTGTTATTTGAGGATTTTCTTGCTGCTAAAGCGGCGGTAAGAACTACGGCCGGATCTGCCGGCGTCTCAACAAAGAGTTTCTCTTCTTTTCATGGAATTTAAAACGCTCACGTGACCCCCGGTGCCGTTTTCCAGCCTCTCACCTCGGCGCCGGCGTTCTGGAATCCTTGACCTTGAGCAAAATGACAGAATCCGACCCTAAAAAGAGGAAAGAATTACAGGATGTTGTCACCGTCGCAATTACAAATGGTTTCCGCGGGTGCCCAAATACAGAGCGCGGAGGGAAAAAGCGGCTTTGCCGTGTACATTTCATTAAACCGGAGGATTTTGGGTCTGCTTTTGGGCTGGTTTTATTTGTGGGGGGTGTTTTACCTTCGGACTGCGCGCTGGGCGCCGGGAGGTTCTCTTGGTGCTGCGGGGCCGCGGAGCTGCCGGACTGGAAAATACCGGAGGGGTAAGCGGGTGCGGAGAAGAGCGCAGGTTTGTGCACCGGTGGCTCCGGTGCCCCGAGGACACCGGTGGCCGACGCGCCGGGAGCCTCAAATGGCTTCAAGTCCGTGCCTGGAGTTTCCTTCACCACCGTTTTGCTGGAATTTGAGCACCGGGATCTAGAAATGACAGGAAATTCAGCCCCCGGTGGACTCGTTGGCAGCGCCGGCACAGAAAGAGTGTTCTCCATACTCACAGGTGGAAGGGGAAGAGCGAGGAGGGTTTGGACGTGGAGAATTGTTTCCCGGTGACCATCTGGAGCAGCTGCCGGTAGATCTCCCGCTCTCCCTCCCGAACAGTCTGCAGGGAAACAACCAGAAACCTCTAAATCAACATGATTTCAACCAAAAACACTGTGATGGTGAGAAGATACACGGGGAAACAGAGATTTTGGTGGCGGAAACAGAGATTTTGGTGGCGGAAGGATGTCTAGGGGGCTTAAAGAATTCAAGCCTCCTTAAGCCGAGCTTAAGCGTGAGTGTGGGCAGAGCCATGCGGTTTCACCTCCTCGGCCGTGCTGACGAAGCGCCGGGGCGTTTTCTTGGGGCTGCGGCGGCTCCATGACGGGCTGGGCGCCGGTTTGATGGGAAACGCCGACGCGTGGCAGTGGTGGTTCGACTTCCCGACGAAGCTGTTGGACGTCCCGCTGCCGAGGGAAAGAAACACGCCACTTTCATTCGATCCCGCGCTTGTTTTAGCCCGTAACCCCGTTCCCCTCCACCCCCAACCCGGCTGAGACGCCGAGCGCCCCGCTCTGAGCAGAATCGGCGTTTGATCTGCGTTTTAAGAGCTGTTTAAAGGTAAAGGCTGATGCCGGGCGCCAGCAGGCGGCACCGCTGAGGCCGAGGAGCCCAAAAACCGCGTGGAACGGCCCCAAACGCCGCTCTCGGCTTCTCTTCACCGCCGAGAGCAACCGGCGCCCCTCGCCTTGCTGCTCCCCACGCGGCAGCGGGAACAACCACCCGCGGGGCGATTTGGCGTTTCTCCCCTTGAAATGAACCTTCAAACCAACGTTTTCGGGAGGAATAAAGACTCGAGTGGGTCTGGAAAGGTCTGGAGCAACCGGAGGTCACGGCGGCTGCCGAACTCCTCCCGCATGTTTCTACTACAAGACGATGATGTCTGGTTTCTCACTAATTTTCCAGCGGCGTAACGAGCTTCCACTTTCCTCCCAGTGTGATCCCTTACGCCCCCGCGCCCTCCCCGAACCATCGCTCGCGCCTTTGAGGCGGCTCCTTTGCCAAAAAGAGGTTTATAAACCCCGAAAGGCACCTCAGCCCCAATTGACCTCGACCCACGCGACTGGTTCCCCCCCCTAAATTCGCTCCCGGGGGCTCGTGGGGTAAAACAAGGTGGGGAGGGGGCCGGACGCACCCGGGGGTTTTGCGGCCATCGAGGTAGGAGCTTCGGCTCAACCGCGGCTTCTGCGGGACGGAGCCCGGCGGGGGCACCAGCCCCCTCCAGTGCCCGTTGGTGCCGGCGCCGCGCGGCTCCCGGTAGCTCTCGGGACCAGGGATTTCTGGGGGGAAAACACACAAAACAATCAATAAAGAGCCACATTTCCCAACCCCCACCAGTTCGGGGAGGAAACAGCCAAAAAAGCGCCGTTGTGGGGCGGAAGGCGCCGCGTTACCGGGGCCGTAGTTGAGGGCGCAGGAGGCGTTCCCGGCCGGGCAGGCGAAGGCGCTGGTCTTGGGGGGCAGGAGCTGCGGGGAAATATCACAATGATTTGTTAGAAATCAGCAGAATTGCATCGTAAACCCCACGGGGGAAAAAACCACAGGGGGGACACGACGCGGCTGCGCCCCGATCCCGGCGGCGCTAATTAGTGGTTACCGGGCAGACTGGGGTAACACATGGAGTCACCGGGCAGACCGGGGTGACAATGTGGAGTCACTGGGGTGACAATGTGGAGTCACCGGGCAGACTGGGGTGACAATGTGGAGTCACTGGGGTGACAACAGAGTCACCGGGCAGACTGGGGTGACAATGTGGAGTCACTGGGGTGACAACGTGGAGTTACTGGGCAGACTGGGGTGACAACACAGAGTCACCGGGCAGACTGGGGTGACAACACGGGGTCACCGGGCAGACTGGGGTGACAACATGGGGTCACCGGGCAGACTGGGGTGACAACGTGGAGTCACTGGGCAGACCGGGGTGACAACACAGAGTCACTGGGCAGACTGGGGTGACAACATGGGGTCACCGGGCAGACTGCGGTGACAATGTGGAGTCACTGGGCAGACTGGGGTGACAACGTGGGGTCACCGGGCAGACCGGGCGCAGCCGCAGCGTCACCCCCCGCCCCGTCCCCTCCCAACCCAGCCAGAAAAACCCAAACGCTGGTTTCATGTGGTTATACAGAACACATCCTAAGACCGGCGGCTCCTTGGGACGCGCGGCGCCTGTTCCGCCCCCCCGGACGGTGACGCCCTGCGCAGCCCGGTCAGCGCCCTTTGGAGCACAAATCACCCCAAATTTCCACCTCCAACCTCCCCGGGCGCAACTCGCGGCCGTTTCCTCTCCCACAAGGTGTTTCCCCAGTTTGTCCAAAATCGCCTGAATTTCACAGTCACGATTGCGGTCGGAACGGACGCTCGGGGTCGCGGATCCACCGGAGCCCGACCGGCACCGACCCGCGTCCCTAACCCTCGCGTGACCGCGGCTCCACGGCCCGGGTGACCGGCTCAGCGCGCCCCAGCCCGGCGCCCCCGCCCCCGCTCTCACCTCCCGCTCCGCCGGGCCCCGCGGCTCCCGCAGCCCGGCCCGCGGCAACGCGGCGCCCCGGGGCTCCATCCTCATGGGCTCCGCGGGGGCTCCGGCGGGAGAAGCGGCGCCGGGAGCCCCGGAGCGGCGGGGACGCTCCGGTTGCGCTGCGGGGAAGGGGCGGCGGGGAGGACGCGGCGCCCGCTGTCCCCCGTGTCCCCGCGCGGGCCCGGGAGCGGGATCGGGCCCACCCGCGGCTCCGCTCCGCTCCGCTCCGGCCCTACCGGAAGCGGAAGCGCCCCGAGGCCGCGCGCGCCTTTTCCCGGGCCCCGGTGAACGGCTGCCGGCAACGAGGCGGACGGAAGCAGAAGTCGGCGGCGGGCGGGCGGGCGCGGCGCCGCCGGAAGTAGCGCCCCGGCCAGAAAGGCGCATGCGCGGCGGGAGGCGGGCGGGGAGGGGGGGAGGCCGCCCCCTGGCGGCGCGGCGGCCCCGGGCGGGAGCGGCACGGACCGGGCACCGTGACCCTGGCGGGCAGCGACACCCGACGGGGGACACGGGGGTGTCCCGGGGGGGCAGGGTCACAGGGTCACCCGACGGGGGACACGGGGGTGTCCCGGGGGGGCAGGGTCACAGGGTCACCCGACGGGGGACACTGGGGGTGTCCCGGGGGGGCAGGGTCACAGGGTCACCCGACAGGGGGACACTGGGGTGTCCCGGGGGGCAGGGTCACAGGGTCACCCTACGGGGGACACTGGGGTGTCCCCGGGGGCAGCTGATCCCAGCACAGATCCTGTTACAGCTGAGCGATCCCATTAGAGCCAATTGATCCCATGAGAAGTGATCCCGTCACAGCTGATCCCGTCACAGCTGATTGATCCCGTTACAACTGATCCCGTTATAGCCAAGTGATCCCATTAGAACTGATCCCATTAGAGCCAATTGATCCCATAACTGATCCCATTACAGCTGATCCCGTCACAGCTGATTGATCCCATTACACCTGATCCCATTAGAGACGATTGATCCCATTAGAGCTGATTGATCCCATTGGAACTGATCGCATTAGAGCCAAGTGAGCCCATTACACCTGGTCCCATTAGAGCCAATTGATCCCATTACAGCTGACTGATCCCATTAGAACTGATCCCATTACAGCTGATCCCGTTACAGCTGACTGATCCCATTACACTTGATCCCATTAGAGCCAATTGATCCCATTAGAATTGATCCCATTACAGCTGATCCTTTTCCAGCTGATTGATCCCGTTACAGCTGATTGATCCCGTTAGTGCTGGTTGATCCCATTACTGCTGATCCCATTACAGCCCATCCCGTTACAGCCAACAGATCCCATGACAGCCGATCCCATGACAGCCGGTAGATCCCATGACAGCTGATCCTGCCCCAGCCGATCCCAGCCCAGCCCACAGATCCCGTTACAGCCGATCCCGGCGCAGCCAATAGATCCCGACCCCGGGCCATGGTCCCCGAGGTGCCCGCCGAGCTGTCGCGGCTCCTCCTCCCGGCCGCGCTGTCCCTGGCGCTGCTGCTGCTGCTGCTCGGCTGCCTCCCGCACCCGGCGCGGGGACCCGCAGGTCAGTGACACACCGGGGACGGACAGACAGACACACCGGGGACGGACAGACAGACCGGGGACAGACACAGACAGACACACCGGGGACAGACAGACACACCGGGGACAGACACAGACAGACCGGGGACGGACAGACAGACTGGGGATGGACAGACACACCGGGGACGGACAGACACAGACAGACCGGGGACAGGGACAGACACCGGGGACAGGGACACGCACTGGGGACACAGACAGACTGGGACCAGGGACAGACACACTGGGACCAGTAACATGAACTGGGACCAGTAACACACGCAGACTGGGACCAGTAAGATGGATTAGGAGCAGTAACAGACTGGGACCAGTAAGGACAGACTAGCACCAGTATGAGGACAGACTGGCACCAGTAAGAAGGACAGACTGGCACCAGTAAGAACAGACTGGCACCAGTATGAACAGACTGGCACCAGTAAGAACAGACTGGCACCAGTAAGAACAGACTGGCACCAGTATGAGGACAGACTGGCACCAGCAAGGAGCCCCAAGCGTCCCCGCAGCCCCGTGTCCCCACGCCCCCGGTGCCGGGGAGGGGACACGCTGTCCCTGTCCCTCCCCCTGGGGGCCCATTTAGCGCGGGCGGGGGGCGGGTGGCACTGTGCGCGGTGCCGGCGCCGGGGGGACCTCGACGCCCTCGCCTGCTTCGGTTTTGCCCAATTTTGCTCCTTTTCCAGCCAAGAAGATGGCGCAGCAGCCGGTGGGACACGGCCACACCGAGAACATGGGCGCCGGCAAAGCCATCGCCGTCCTCACCTCGGGGGGGGACGCCCAGGGTAAGGGACACCCCGTCACCCCAAACCCTGGGGGGGACCCGCGGGGCAAGTGCTGTTTTGGGGAGAAACCAGGCGAAAACGGGACTTTGGGGGGTTCCTCCAGGCTGCGGGTACGGGGTGACCTTGGGGGGGACAATGACACGGGGCAGAGTTAAGGGGACATTTGGGGTGCAAGGGGGGGAATCTGGGTGACAAAACTGGGGGGGCGGTGAAAGGGATGGCAACGCACGGAAAAAGCGCTGGGGTTGCCCAAAACCGCAGGGATTCAGCCCAAAGCGTGGTGTGGCCCCAGAGTGATGGGGGGACCCCTTCTTTTTTGGGGGGGGGGGGGGTAATACAGCCCATGGGGGTCTCTGCTTAACCCCCCCCACCCCCCCGCTTGTCACCCGGTGTCACGCGGTCGCCGGTAAATGTCACCGGGGCAAAAATAACCCGGCAGCTGCGGGACTGGTGGGGGGAGCTGGGGGGGGCGGCGAGCGGGCGCTGGGGGGGTGTGGTGGATTCCGGGGGGTCCCCAGGGTGGGGGGGTCCCCAGGGTGGGGGGTCCCCGAGGTGACGGCCCCTCCTCCCCAGGCATGAACGCGGCCGTGCGCGCCGTGGTGCGCGTCGGCATCTACACCGGCGCCAAGGTCTATTTTGTGCACGAGGTGGGTGCCGACCCCCCCCAAACACCCCAAATTCCCCACCCCCCCATTTCCCCAACCCCCCCTCAACCCCTTGTTTGTGTCCCCCCCCCTCCAGGGCTACCAGGGGCTGGTGGACGGCGGGGACAACATCAAGGAGGCCACATGGGAGAGCGTGTCCATGATGCTGCAGCTGGTGAGCGCAGCCACCCGTGGGCTGTCACCGGGGGGGGACACATTCAGTGTAACCCAACCCCCCCGGCGCCGGGGTCAAGCCTGAAAATAACCCGAAACCGGAGCCGGGATGAGGGGGCAGGGACGGACAGACGGACGCGGGGTGGTGGGGGGGGAAGGGATGGACACGGGGCGCGATGGGGACCCGGTGACAACGCGGGGGTCCCGCAGGGGGGGACGGTGATCGGCAGCGCGCGCTGCCAGGATTTCCGCACGCGGGAGGGGCGCCTGAAAGCCGCCCGCAACCTGGTGAAGCGCGGCATCACCAACCTGTGCGTGATCGGCGGCGACGGCAGCCTCACCGGCGCCGACACCTTCCGCGCCGAGTGGAGCAGCCTCCTGGGAGAGCTGCTCAAAGTGGGTACGTGCGCGGCCCCCCCGGGGGGCACCCCCGCTTCCAGCCGCCGGAGGAGCAAACAGGGGGTGTGGGGCAAAATCGGGGGGTTCGGGGCAAGATCTCGGGCGTCTGTACCAAAATCAGGGGGGTTGGGATGGAACCAAGGGGGGTTGTGTGAGATCAGGGGGTTGGATGAAAGTCGGGGGGGTGGATGAAAGTTGGGGGGTCTGTGGGAAAATCAGGGGGTTTGTGGGAAAATTGGGGGGGTTTGTGGCAAAATTGGGGGCGGGGTATGAAAATTAGGGGGGGGTATGAAAATCAGGGGGGTTATGAAAATCAGGGGGGGTTATGAAAATCAGGGGGGTTTGTGGTGAAATTGGGGAGTTGTATAAAAATCAGGGCGGTTGTGGGAAAATCCGAGGGTTCGTGGCAAAATCAGGGGGTTTGCATCAAAATCACGGGGGGCTGCGGCAAAATTAGGGGTTTGTACCAAAATCAGGGGGTTGTACCAAAATCATGGGGGGTTGTGGCAAAATTAGGGGGGTTGCATCAAAATCATGGGGGGTTGTGCTAAAACCAGGGGGGTTGTACCAAAATCAGGGGGTTGTACCAAAATCAGGGGATTGTACCCAAATCCGGGGGGGTTGTACCAAAATCAGAGGGGGATGCAGCCGAATCAGGGGTTTGTGCCAAACCCGGGGTGTTTGAACCCCGATGGGGGGCAGAACACAACAAGGAGGCTTGGACACAAAAATGGGGATTTTGGCCCCACACCGGAGGTTTGTGCCGGTGTTTGGGTGGTTTTTTGGGGGGGGGACACACAAAACCAAGGGGGGGCCACCCCGCGGCAGGGGGGATCACGGCGGAGGAGGCGAAGAAGTCGAGTCACCTGAACATCGTGGGGATGGTGGGTTCCATTGACAACGACTTCTGCGGCACCGACATGACCATCGGCACCGACTCGGCGCTGCACCGCATCATGGAGATCGTGGACGCCATCACCACCACGGCGCAGAGGTGACGGCGACGCCCCCGCGCCACTCGGGGGGGGGACTCGCGTGTCCCCGGCTCCGGCTCGTCGTGGTGACGCTCGTGTCTCCCGCAGCCACCAGCGGACGTTCGTGCTGGAAGTGATGGGGCGGCACTGCGGGTACGTCGCCGCGGCACCGCGCCGACGCGGCTCCTGGTGAAGAAATAGGGAAGAAAACCCAAAACAGCCCATTTTTCACCCACTTCCAGCTACCTGGCGCTCATCACCGCCCTGGCCTGCGGCGCCGACTGGGTTTTCATCCCCGAGTCCCCCCCTGAGGACGACTGGGAGGACCATTTGTGCCGGCGGCTGACGGAGGTACGACAGGCTCCGGCGGACGCTTGGTCGCCGTCCCCGTCCCCGTCGTCACCTCCCGGTGTCCCCGCAGACCCGCCTGGGCGGCTCGAGGCTGAACATCATCATCGTGGCCGAGGGCGCCATCGACAAGCACGGCAAAGCCATCACCTCCGAGGACATCAAAACCGTGAGCGGGGAGGGGGGGCGCCCCGGTTCTGTCCCTGTCCCCTTGCCGTCCCCGCCGCAGGGGACCCAGGCGCGCCCCTGTCTTGCAGCTGGTGGTGAAGCGGTTGGGATACGACACGCGTGTCACCATCCTGGGCCACGTCCAGCGCGGCGGGACGCCCTCCGCCTTCGACCGCATCCTGGTAGGGAGCGCCCCCCCGTGCCCGCCGCACCGAGAGGGGCCTGGGGGCGCCATCGCTGTCACCGTCCCCGTTCCCGTCCCCCAGGGCAGCCGGATGGGGGTTGAAGCCGTCATGGCGCTGCTGGAGGGGAGCCCGGAGACGCCCGCGTGCGTCGTCAGCCTGTCGGGGAACCAGGCGGTGCGGCTGCCGCTCATGGAGTGCGTGCAGGTGGTGAGTGGGGACGGGACCCGGGAGCAGCCCCGGCGCGGGGCAAACCAGATCAGCACGGGTAAACCAGATCAGCACAGGCAAACCAGATCAGCACGGGGCAAACCAGATCAGCACGGGCAAACCAGATCAGCACGGGCAAACCAGATCAGCACGGGCAAACCAGATCAGCACGGGGCAAACCAGATCAGCACGGGGCAAACCAGATCAGCACGGGCAAACCAGATCAGCGCAGGGCAAACCAGATCAGCGCAGGGCAAACCAGATCAGCACGGGCAAACCAGATCAGCACGGGGCAAACCAGATCAGCACGGGGCAAACCAGATCAGCACAGGGCAAACCAGACCGGGATAGTGCAAACCCAACTGGGACGGTGCAAACCCAACTGGTGCGGTGTAAACCCAACCAGCGCGGTGCAAACCCAATGGGCACAGTGTAAACTCAACCAGCGCAGTGCAAAACCAACCGTTGCAGTGCAAACCCAACGGGTGCAGTGCAAACCCAACGGGTGCGGTGCAAACCCAACGGGCGCGGTGCAAACCCAACCGGTGCGGTGCAAACCCAACGGGCGCGGTGCAAACCCAACCAGTGTGGTGCAAACCCAACCGGTGCGGTGCAAACCCAACTGGTGCGGTGCAAACCGAGCAATCTCGGTGCAAACCCAAGCGCCGCGGCGCGAACCCCCCAATCTCGGTACAACCCCCCCTCTTTGCTCCCCGCAGACCAAAGACGTGACGACGGCGATGAACGAGGGACGCTTCGACGACGCCCTGAAGCTGCGGGGCCGGTGAGCGTCCCCCCCTGTCCCCGGTGGGACCCCGGCTGCCCCGGCCCCCCCAGGACCCCCACACCCTCCTCCCCTTTGCAGGAGCTTCCAAAACAACTGGAATGTCTATAAGCTGCTGGCGCACATCCGCCCTCCCTCCACCAAGGTACGGCAGCGGGGAGGGGGTGACGGGGACCCCCCCGGGCCCCACAGCCCCCCAAACCTCCTTTCCGCCCCCGCAGAGCGGTTACACGCTGGCCGTGCTCAACGTGGGCGCCCCGGCCGCCGGCATGAACGCGGCCGTGCGCTCCACCGTGCGCATCGGGCTCATCCACGGCCACCGGATGCTGGCGGTGCACGACGGCTTCGAGGGGCTCGCCTACGGCATGGTGAGACCCCCCGGGGGGAAAAGGGGGTGTAAGGGCCCCAAGAAGTAGCAGCTGCAGCCCTGTGAGGGTTGGGGGTGATCGACCCCCTTTACACCCCGGCCCTGCTGAGAGGTGACAGGCTCATCCTGTCACCCCCCCAGTGTGGGGGGCACCGGGTCACCCCAATATTGCTCTGCTATAATCACAGTGAGGCCGGCGCACCCCAAAGCCCCTTGTGTGTCCCCCCCTCAACTGGCTGCTTTCCCCTCCAGATAGAAGAGATCGGCTGGGATCGGGTCGGCCCCTGGACCGGGCTGGGAGGATCCAAACTGGGGACAAAGAGGTGACACTTCCCCCCAAGGGAACACCCCGGGGGGGTCCCCAGGACGAGCCCCCCACCCCGGGCGGGCTCAGCCACGGAGATTTCCCCCCGCCCAGGACTTTGCCTAAGAAATACTTTGAGGAAATCAGCAACAACATCAACAGCTTCGGCATCCACGGGCTCATCATCATCGGCGGCTTTGAGGTGACAAGGGGAGGACGCGGCGCGGGGGGGGACAGGCAGCTGCCCGCACCCTGCCCGTGCCCACCCCCCCGCGCCCCCCCAGGCCTTCACGGGCAGCCTGGAGCTGGTGGAGGGCAGAGCCAAGTTCGAGGAGCTCTGCATCCCGCTCTGCGTCATCCCCGCCACCGTCTCCAACAACGTCCCCGGCTCCGACTTCAGCATCGGCGCCGACACCGCGCTCAACACCATCACCACGGTGCGCCCCCTCCCCGCCCACAGCCCCTCCCCCGTTAACCTCAATCCCCCTTTTTCACCCCGATTCTCCCGCCGCCGCAGACCTGCGACCGCATCAAGCAGTCGGCGGCCGGGACCAAGCGCCGCGTCTTCATCATCGAGACCATGGGCGGCTTCTGCGGCTACTTGGCCACCATGGCGGGGCTGGCGGGCGGCGCCGACGCCGCCTACATCTACGAGGAGCGTTTCAACATCCACGATCTGCAGGTTTGGGGCCCCCCCAACACCCCGTGCCCCCCCACACCCCCTGTTTCCCCCCCCAGGGGGGACGGGAGCCACATTTATTCTCATTTCGCGCTCCTCGTAGGTCAACGTGGAGCATTTAACGGAGAAGATGAAGACGACGGTGAAGAGGGGGCTGGTGCTCAGGTACGTCCCCAAATCGTGATGGGGGGGTTGCTGAGACCCGTCATGCTCATGTCACCCCCCCCGTGAGCCCAAATTCCGCCCCCCGGCGCAGGAACGAGCGGTGCAACGAGAACTACACCACCGACTTCATCTACAACCTCTACTCGGAGGAGGGCAAGGGCATCTTCGACTGCCGCAAAAACGTGCTGGGGCACATGCAGCAGGTACGGGCCCCCCAGGGAAGGGGGAGACCCCCCCCAACAAGGGGTTAACCCCCTTTGCTCACTCCATGGTTTTCCGGGCGCAGGGCGGCACCCCGACCCCCTTCGACAGGAATTTCGGCACCAAGATGGGCGCCAAGGCGGTGGCCTGGATCACCGGGAAGATCAAGGAGTGCTCCCGGCACGGTGGGGGCCGCGCCAGCGGGGCCGGGGGGGGCCCTGCCTTGTTCCCAAATTCACAACCCCCCCAACCCCTCCCCACATCCACGCGGGGCGTGAAATCACTAACACAAGCCCCCCAAGGCGCACGCTGCTCTGCTATCTCAACACAAAGGGATTTCGGGGGTGCTGCGGGGTGCTCTCCCCTCCTACCAACGCAAAGGGCCCCCTGCAGATTTTGGGGGTTCTCTCTCCTCCTGGGGGGCCCCAAAAGCACTGAGTTTGCCCCCCACCGCCCCCGGCAGGTCGGATCTTCGCCAACACGGCCGACTCGGCCTGCCTGCTGGGCATGCGCAAGCGCAGCCTCGTCTTCCAGCCCCTCGCCGACCTCAAGGAGCAGACGGATTTCGAGTAGGTGCCCCCCCCAGCACCCCAAAATCCACCAACGGGGCCCGGTGTCGATCCCCCAAGCGACGCGGCGCTTTCCCCCCCAGGCACCGCCTCCCCAAGGAGCAATGGTGGCTGAGGCTTCGCCCCATCCTCAAAATCTTGGCCAAGTACAACATCGAGCTGGACACGTCGGAGAAAGCGCACCTGGAGCACGTCACGCGCAAGAGGATCTCCCTCGAGTCCAACATCTGAGGCGCCGGCGCCTCGGGGAACCCCAAAACCAAGCGCTCCCCGCTTCGCCTCGCGCCCCCGGGACGCCGGGCAGCACCGCCGCGGGGAAAGAGCCCTCTTCCCAAATCAAAGCGTTTCCTCGGGGCAAGATTGGGGTCGGTTTAAGGGTTTTATGGGCTTTTTAAACAGAAAAGCGGTTCCCCGAGCGCTGCGGTGGGCTGGGGTAAGTGCTTTGGGTAGAGCCCCTCGGGCAGCACTTTAGCCTTAAAAATTCAGAGTTAAGATGCTTCAATAAATTCATTGCTCGCTCGCGGCGGCAAATGCGTCCCCACGGGTTCTGCAGGTCTGACAACACCTTCATTTCCCGCCCCAAAAGGAGATTGTCCCTGTTCCTCCTGCACCCGAACGCAAAAAAAAGGAAAAAAGGGAAAAAAACCCCAAGTGAATCCAACAGCGGGGATATAATTTGCTATTAATTGAGATGGTTCATCTCACGAGGCCAAAGGTGGAGGGGAGGGCGCGTGGAGGAGGCGCCGGGCGGGCGGCGCGGGCAGAGAGAGGACGCGGAGCCGCCCGCGAGCGGCGCCGGGACGGAAACCGCGACCGGGGAGGGGAATCGGCACCCGCCGGCCGCCAGCCAGCCCACGGAGCTCGCTCCCGGTGCCGCCGCGAGGAGGCGGTGAGGAAAAGCAGCGGGACGCCGGCACCGAGAGCCCCGGCGCCTCGTTCTGCGGCTCAGCTGAGGAGCAGAACGTATTCCTTGAGGCTGGCGGGCAAGGGCAGCTGCTCCACGGCCTCGGGCAGGAACTGCACGCCCAGGCTGCGGCGCACGGCGTAACGGGACAGCGTCTGCAGCGTCCCGGGCGCCGAGCAGAGCAGGGTGAGCTTCTGGCAGAGCTGCGGATCCCTCGTCACCTCCCAGGGCATGCTGCCGTTCTTCCTCAGCTCGAACTGCCCGGCGGCGCGGTGCAGGAGCTCGAAGCAGGAATCCTCGCGCTCCGTCCCCAGGCCCCGCACCAGCAACGCCACCAGCCGCGAGATGGGCGTCTGGCCTTTCAGATTCGTCACCCGCACCTCCGCGCCGAAGTCGAGCAGGACGCTGACGCTCTCCAGGTTGCCCTTCATGGCGGCCCAGCTGAGCGGCGTGTCGGCGTTGTAGTCGCGGGCGTTCACGCGGGCGCCGTTCTCCAGCAGCGACCGCGCGCACTCGGCGTTGTTCTTGAAGGCGGCCCAGTGCAGCGGCGTGTCCTTGTTGCCGTCGGGCGCGTTGGGGTCGGCGCCGTACTCCAGCAGGATCTCCACGCACGTCTCGTCCTTCTCCGCCGCGTAGTGAAGGGCCGTGCGGTTGTAGCCGTCCAGGGCGTTGACCTGAGGACGGGAGGGACGGGGTTAAACGCTGCAGGTTTGGGGAAGAGCGGCTGGAAAGGCGGAAAAGGAGCTGGGGGTGTTGGTGACAGCGGCTCAACGTGAGCCAGAGCGGCCAAAAAGGTCCCAGCGTGGTGACCGTCCCTGCGCTGGGCGCCGGGGAGGCCAAACCGCGAATCCTGGGCGCAGTTTTGGGCCCCCCAGGTCAAGCAAGAGCTTGAGGTGCTGGAGCGAGTGGAGAGAAAGGGACGGAGCTGAGGACGGAGGACAAGGAGGGTGAGGGGGCAAATTTGGGGTGATTTCTGCCCCAAAGGTCCATTGGGCGTTGAACAGGCTGCCCAGGGCAGGGCTGGAGCCGCCATCCCTGGGGGGTGCACAGACGAGGTTATTGGGGACATTTCAGTGACAGGGCTGGGTTATGGTTGGACTCTATGAGCTTGAAAGGCTTTTCCTCCCAAAACGATCCTGCGATTCGATGATTCGGGGGTCACCGAGGTGCCCCCGCTCCCGCCGGGCTCGGGGAAGCTCCACCGCCGCTGCACAAAACCATTATTTCCACACCCCAACTTACCCGACAGCACAATCACAACGGGGCAGCGCGGGTACGACCTGCAGCAGCGTCAAAAGCGAGGCAACACCTGGGTCTTCATTCGCCCACCGCAACACTTCCCTCCCTGGCCAGAGAGCCCAGCACAAACACCTCATCCAGGGACCACGAACCTGCCCCTGCGCGGGGGCACGGAACCGGCACCACGCTAAAGCACCGGCTCAAACCTCACCCGCCCCCGGCCCCGACTTCCCGGCCCCTTCTCCAAAGGGCTTTTTATCTTATATTCCACTAAAAGCCTTCACCTCCGCTCCCTTCTGCAGCAGCAGCTCCACGCAGTCGGTGTCAGCCACCATGCAGGCGCAGTGCAGCGGTTTCAGGGTCCCGTGCATCCCGTTCACATCCGCGCCCTGCGAGAGCGCCGGGAAACCGCGATTAGCAAACCCCCCCGATCGCCGCCCTTTCCCGCCCCCCACCCGGCGCCCGACGCGCCTCGGTTTGCGCCGTTAGGAAAGGTTTATTAATAGACACCCGGCGTAACGCCCGGGGTTTGTTTTCAGGCTGGGAACAGCGGTTGCGTGGAGCTCGACGGTCTGTTTTTCTGCTCCCAGGCTTGGTCTTAATTAATTAACTGTCACTAAATGACGCCGGAAGACCCCGGGGTGCCGGAATAACCGGTGCTGAGGTTCGGTGTCCCCATGGGATCACGGGGAACGCTGCTGCGAGGCCGCCAGCGGGCACGGAGCAGGGCGCTGGGGGACGTGGGTGCTTTGCCTCTGGTAAATAAACTGGCGGCTGCTCAAACGCCGCAGCGAGGCCCCGAGGGGCGCCCGGGGCTGGGGAGGGGCGTCCCCAGGGGGTTTAAGACGTTTGCCACCCGAAATAGCTCAGCATGGTCGGTCAGTCGGGCTCAGCCCCTCAGAGCGACCTGGCCGAGGGGACGCTCGCAAGAGGGGGCACAGCCGCAGGACCCGCACCCCAGCGGGGTTAAACAGTGGGGAGGGACACCCACAGCCCGGCCCTGCGGGGGCAAACGGGGGTGGGACCGGCCCTGAGCACCGGGGCACCCGCGGGCTCCCGGCGGGGAGGGGGGTCCCGGCTCGACCCCCGCCCCTACAAAGCCCCGCTCCCTCCCCGAGCGCTCGGCCGCTCCGCAGGGCGCGGCTCACCCTGCCGATGAGATCCTCCACGTTGTCCCGCGGGAAGGAGCGGATGGCGGCGATGGTGCGGATGAGGCGCTCGGACAGCGAGTACTTGCTCTGGATGCTCTGCATGATGTACCACATAGCGCGGCCGCCGCCGCCTCCGCATGCCCCGGCGGGAAGAGCTGCCCGGGCCGCACCGAGCGCCGGGGGGTCGGGGAGGCCCCGGGGGGGGTTCGGGGGGTCGGGAGGCCCCCGGGGGTCCGAGCGCGGCCGCCGCAGCCCCGGCGGGAGACAGAAACTGCCGCTACCCGGAAGTGACGAGCCCTGAGCAGCGGCACACGCCCTTCCCGCCCACCTCTCCACCAATCGAATTGCGGCTTCCCTCAAGGCTCCGCCTCCTCCCTGCTGTTTCATCCCCGCCTTCGGAGGCCCCGCCCCCTTGCGTCGCTCTCTTCCAATCGTCAGGTGCTCCCGGCGGTAAGCCCCGCCTCCATGGTGGCTCTCCACCAATCCGCCCTCTCCCTGCGCACCCACTGAGTTCCGGTGGCTCGACCCCGGCGTTGCCATGGCAGCGCGGCCTGGTGCCCCGCAGCGCGCCCTGGCCCCCGTGGCTCCACAGCGCTCCATGTTAACCCCGGTTCGGCCCAGCGGCACCTGGACGTTTATTCGGCTCCATCACCAGCTTAATAGATGATTTTGTTTTTAATAAGGCTCAATCGCCCCACATTTGCACCCCCAGCCCCGCTCCCTCCTCTGAACATGGCCCCACATGCCTCAGTTTCCCCACTCGCTGCACCCCACAATTCGTGTTGTTCTCCCCCAAATGGCGCCCGGGCAGGCGGGGGTGACACGGGGGTCCCCCGCGGGGACAGGGCTGTGACGGCCCCGCCGTGTCCCCCACAGCCTCTGCCAGGCCAAAAGACCCCCCAGTGGGCACCCCCCAGCGCCTGGGGGACCCCCAGAAGGTCCCTGCTCCCCCAAAGATGCACACAAGGGGGGGCACACCCCAGCCCCCCCCCGGATCACCGTGGGGGGGACACCTTACCCCCCCGCCGAGGCCACCCCGATGATGGGGGATCCCCAACTCTTCCCGCAGCCCTTGGCTGAGTCCCCACGGGGCGCCCGTTCGTCACGGTGGGTTTGGGGGTGACGTGGGGGGTGCAGGTTGGGGGGTGACATGGGGAGTGTGGGGGGGACATTTGGGGGCTGCAGGTTTTGGGGATGATGTGGGGGGTTTGCAGGTTGGGGGGTGACATGGGGGTGCCATGGGGGGATGGGAGTTTGGGGGGGTGACATGGGGGTTGCCATGATGGGGGTGCCATGAGGGGTTTGCAGGTTGGGGGGTGCCATGGGGGGTGCCATGGGGGGTTTGCGGGGGGGCTGCAGGTTGGGGGGTGCCATGGGAGGTGACATGGGGGGGTGGCGGGTTGGGGGTGCCATGGGGGGTTTGCAGGTTGGGGTTAACATGGGGGGTGCCATGGGGGGTTTGCAGGGGGGGTTGCAGGTTGGGGGGTGCCATGGGAGGTGATATGGGGGGTGCCATGGGGGGTGCCATGGGGGGTGCCATGGGGGCTGCCATGGGGGGTGCCGGGGGCGGCGGGGCCGGAGCCCCCGGCGGTGCCGCTGCGCCGATCGGCAGCCACGGGCGGCCATGAGCGGCCATGAGCGGCCATGAGCCGCGGCCCGGCCATGGCGGCCTCCCCGCTGCCGCGCCGGCCCGGCCGCCGCTCCCCGCCGCCCCCCGCGCCCCCCCGGGCCCCCCGCCCGCACCGGTGAGTCGTGGCCGGGAACCCCCCCAGGAACAAAAAGGGCGGGAGGACAGGCCCCCCCCCCCTGCCGCTGTTTCCCCCGAAATGGCGGCGATGCCGGCGGCGGGGGGAGCGTGACCCCCCCAGCTTGCGGGGGGACCCTCCATGATGGGGGGGGGGGGGGTTGTGGATGCTGTTGGGATGGGGAGGGGCCCCAAACCCTGGCTGTGCCCCCCCCAGCATCAGGGGAGGAAACTGAGGCACAGGGGGGCTGGGACCCCCCTTGGGGTGCAGGTGGGACCCCCCTTGGGGTGCCACCGTGTCACCCCATCTCTTTGCCGCTCCCTCCCCCCCAGCAGGGCCCCCCCGTCTGAGCGTGCTGGGACGGTGGCCATGGACACAGAGGGGGGGTCGCCCCCCCAGGACCCCCGGACCCCCCAGGACAGCGAGCGGCCGCAGGGGACGTCGGCAGGTGAGCCCCCCCGGGGGGTGTCCCCTGTCACACTGGGGTGCTGAGTCCTTTTTGGGGTCCCCATGCGCCTGCCCTGACCCAGCGATGGGGGGGTCACCCCAACCCCGGGTGGGGGGATCCCCAGATCCTGGGGGGACCCTGATCCTGGGGGGTGTGGGTGCCCCGTGTCCGTGGTGGGGGGTGCCCCACGGCATGGGGGGTGCCCCAACCCCGGGGTATGGGGGTGTCCTGCTCCCACGGCACGGGGGGTGCCCCAACCCCAGGGTATGGGGGTGTCCTGTTCCCACGGCACGGGGGGTGCCCCAACCCCAGGGTATGGGGGTGTCCTGTTCCCACGGCACGGGGGGTGCCCCAACCCCGGGGTATGGGGGTGCCCCAGTCCTGGGGTGCAGGGACGTCCCGATCCTGCACTGTGGGGCTGGAGATGGAAATGGTGGAACAGGTGGAAAAGGGGATGGGGAAGGTGGAAAAGAGATGGGGAAGGTGGAAGAGGGACAGGAAAGGTGGAAAACGAATGGAGAAGGTGGGAAAAGGAAGTAGAAGGTGGAAGGAGGACAGGAAAGGTGGAAAAAGGGATGGGGAAGGTGGAAAAGGGATGGGGAAGGTGGAAAAGGGATGGGGAAGGTGGAAGAGGGACAGGGAAGGTGGAAAGGGGGATGGAGAAGGTGGAAGAGGGACAGGAAAGGTGGAAGAAGGAAGCAGAAGGTGGAAGAGGGACGGGGAAGACGGAAAATGAATGGAGAAGGTGGGAAAAGGGATGGGGAAGGTGGGAAAAGGAAGTAGAAGGTGGAAAAGGGACGGGGAAGATGGAAGACGAATGGAGAAGGTGGGAAAAGGGATGGAGAAGGTGGGAAACGGCTGGGGAAGGTGGAAGAGGGCTGGGAAGGGAAGTTGCAGCCGGGACGGGGACGGCACAGAGCGGCCGCAGCCCCGGCCGCGTCCCCCAGCCCTCGGCGCCGCCCGCCCTGCCCCCGGTTCACGGGTCCCCTCTCCCCGCAGCCCCCCCCAGCCCCCCGAGGCCGCGGCGGAAACCGGCGGCGCGCGGCGCCACCAGAGCAGCGGGGCGCGCGGGGGCCCTGGCGCCGCTGGCGGAGCTGCTGGGGCTGCGGGGGGGCCGCCTGCGCCCCACCATCTGCAGCGAGTGCGGCAAAGGCTTCAGCCGCAGCTCGGACCTGGCGCGGCACCAGATCACCCACACCGGCGAGAAGCCGTACACCTGCGGCGCCTGCGGCAAGGGCTTCAGCCAGAACTCCAACCTGCTCACCCACCAGCGCATCCACACCGGCGAGAAGCCGTACGGCTGCGGCGCCTGCGGGAAGCGCTTCAGCGAGAGCTCGGCGCTGGTGCAGCACCAGCGGACGCACACGGGCGAGAGGCCGTACGGCTGCGGGGAGTGCGGCAAGCGCTTCAGCGTCAGCTCCAACCTCGTCCGGCACCGCCGCACGCACAGCGACGAGCGGCCCCACGTCTGCGGGGAGTGCGGCGACGGCTTCCGCCACAAGGCCCAGCTGCGGCGGCACCAGAAGCTGCACGTGGCGTGACGGGGACGAGGACAGCGGGATGGGGACAGCGGGATGGGGATGGGGACACTGGGATGGGGATGTAGGGATGGGGACAGGGACACTGCAATGGGGACAGGGACACTGGGATGGGGATGAGGACAGCAGGATGGGGACAGCGGGATGGGGATGGGGACAATGGGATGGGGATGGAGACACTGGGATGGGGATGCAGGGATGGGGACAGGAACACTGGGATGGGGATGAGGACAATGGGATGGGGACAGCAGGATGGGGACAACGGGATGAGGATGGGGACAATGGGATGGGGACACTGGGATGGGGATGCAGGGATGGGGACAGGGACACTGCAATGGGGACAGGAACAATGAGATGGGGACGGGGACAATGGGATGGGGATGGAGACACTGGGATGGGGACAGGGACACTGCAATGGGGATACTGGTATTGGGATGGGGACACCAGGATGAAGAAGGGATGGGAACGGGGACACCTGGATGGGGACCCTGGGATGGAGACAGGGACACCAGGATGAAGGTGCAGGGATGGGGACAGGGACACTGGGATGGGGACAGGGACGCTGGGGTGGGGACAGGGACACCAGGATGAAGGTGCAGGGATGGGGACAGGGACACCGGGATGGGGACGCTGGGGTGGGGACAGGGACACTGGGGTGGGGACGGGGCTGCAGGGGGGACGACTTTTGGGGTCGTCACGGAGGTGTCACCCAATCGACGGCAAACAAGCTCCGAACAGACTCGATTCCGGCCGGAACAGCTCAGCCCAGACACCAACCGGAAACGATTCGGTGCGGGGACAACACCGCGAACCACAGGGGGACAACACAACACCGCGAACCGCGGGGGGGACAACACCGTGAACCACGTGGGGGACAACACTGCGAACCGTGCGGGGGGACAACACAACACCGCAAACCGTGGGGGGACAACACCATGAACCGCGGGGGGGACAACACCGTGAAGCACAGGGAGGACAACACCGTGAACCGTGGTGGGGACAACACAACACCGTGAACCGCAGGGGGGACAACACTGCGAATCGTGGGGGGACAACACTACGAACCATGGGGTGGACAACACTGCGAACTGTGGGGGGACAACACCGCGAACCATGGGGGGACAACACCGCGAACCACGGGGTGGACAACACCATGAACAGTGGGGTGGACAACACCATGAACCGCGGGGGGACACGCGGTGGGGGACATTGTGTGACGACCGCGCCGCAGCGACGGTGACACGAACAGAACCACAGGGTCGTTTTGGGTGGAAAACCCCCCAGGATCACCGAGTCCACACACAACCAGCCCTGTCCCTGAAACGTCCCCGAGCCCCCCGCCTGTTCCCCCCGGGCCGCCTGTTCAGTGCCCTTTGGGGCAGAAATCACCCCAGTTCCCACCAGCTGGATCCCATGGGTGTCACCAGCTGGTCCGGAAGCTTCTCTGGGCGCCTCCTTTATTGGGGACCCTCATTGGGGACCCTGAGGTGTCACCACACCGGGGGGGGGACACACGGGACTGTCACCTTGTCACCAACCCAAGGACGGTGACAGCGGGACGCAACAGCCGCTCAAGAGCCCCATTGATCCCGCGGGGGGGTCACAGGGGTGAGTGCTCACCAAAGGGGGTTGGCACCCGCACCCCAGACACCCCCAAAGCTGCGGGTGGGGGACACGGGGTGTGGTGACAAGACTAATAAAATGTCCCCAAGCAGCTGTGCTCGCTGTGCATTGTGCCCCCCCCTGTTTTGGGGACCTCACCCCCCCAGGGACAACACGGCGGCGGTGACAGCGCGGGCACGTTCTGGTGCCACCGTGGGATGGTTTTGGCGCCACCGGTGCCACAGTCGATGGCACCCGTGCCAACCACCCCATTGTCACCAGTGTCCCCAGGCAGGGACACAGGGGCAGCGGGGACACTTTCTGGTGCCACCATGGGAAGGTTTTGGCGCCACTGGTGCCGCAGGCGATGGTGCCCGCGCCAACCCCCCCAGTGTCACCAGTGCCCCCAGGCAGGGACACAGGGGCAGCGGGGACACTTTCTGGTGCCACCGGTGCCACCGTGGGAAGGTTTTGGTGCCACCGGTGCCGCAGGCGACGGCGCCCGCGCCAACCCCCCCAGTGTCCCCAATGTCCCAGGGCAGGGACACCGGGACACTGGGACACCCCCAATCCGGGCGGGGGGGCCATGGGGGGGCCAAGGGGGGGCCAAGGGGGGTGCCGGGTCCCCAAAGCCGCCGCCCGGGCTGCGGCGCCGGAGCCACCGGCCTCGTTGCATAATTTCCAACCATTTCTCGTTGTCATTTTGCCGGGGGGGGGGAAAACCGCGCGGGCTGGAGCGGGAGCCGCTACACAAAGCGGAGCGGGGGGGGGCTGGGGGGGGCTGCTTATTTTCCCCTTAACCCCCCCCCAAAAACCCCGTGAACCCGTCGAGCCCGGGATCGTTTTCCAAGCGCAGAGCGGGATCGAAATAAACAAATACAAACCATACAAATAACGCGATCAATACACAATTTCCCCGCTGGGGGGGGGGCGGGGGGGGGGGAGGGGGGGTCCGCTTGTTCCCCCCCCCTCCCGCGCTGTGCGTTTTGCGGGGCGTCGCGAGCGCGCATTCCCCAATTCCGACGCTTTTTCCCCCATTTTCTCGCTTCGCCCAGCGGAAGCAAAGCCCGGGGCCGCGGGGGGGGGACGGGAGGACGCTGGGACCTTCCTGTTCCCGGCCCCCCCCCCGACCGCAGCGGCAGCCCGGGGGCCTCGCCCGCCCTCCCGCCCCCCCCAGCGGAGCCTCCCCCCCAGGAGCCCCCCCAGGAGCCCCCCCAGCCCCAGCGCCCCCTTCGCCGCCCGCGCCCGGAGCGTCGCGCTGCGGTGAGTCGGGGGGACCCGCGGATGCGGCGCCGACGCGGGGGGGCTGCATGGGGTGGGGTGGGGGGAAGGAAAAGGGACCCCCCCCCATTGGGAAACGCGGGGCGCCCTTGGCCGTGGGGTGCGGGGTTTGGGGGGGGTCGCGGTGCTGGATGCGGGGTGGGGGGGGGGTCGCGGCGCTTTGGTTCCTTTGTGCTTCGCGGCCGCGGCGCCGCAGCCCCCCCCCCCCCCCAAAAAATAAATAACCTGGGGGGTGGGGGGGAAACTGAGGCATTGGGGGGGTGTGGGGGCTGCGTTGAAGCCCCCGGCTCCATTTGTCCCCCCGGCCCCATTTGTCCCCCCAAATCGCGTAGGGGGCGGCTCCGGCCCCTCTTTTTTGTGCCCCCCCCCCCCCAATGTGGGGGGCTGGGGGGCCGCCGTGCCTCAGTTTCCCCCGCTGCAAGGCTGGGGGGGGAATCGGGGTTTTCAGCCCGTTTAGATCCACAAGGGCCCCCCCGAAACCCCATTGCAGGGGCTGCAGGGAGTGCTGGGGAAACTGGGGGGCACTGGGGAGACTGGGGGGGCACGGGGGAAACTGGGGGGGCATGGGGGAAAGTGGGGGGCACTGGGCAGCTTTGGGGGACACTGGGGGGCATGGGGGAAACTGGGGGGGCACTGGGGAAACTGGGGGGCACCGGGAACTCCCAGAGAGGCTTAAACCACATTTGGGGTGCAGCCGGAACCCTGGATGGGGGTTCAGGTGCTTTTGGGGGCACAAGGTCCCCCGGGAGGGGGGTGCAGCCACTTTCGGGGTGCATTGACAACCTGGGGGGGGGGGGGTCAGGCAATTCCGGGGTGCACAGACACCCCGGGGGGGGTGCAGGCACCTTTGGGGTGCACCGGGCACCTTGGGGCGGTTCAGGCAATTTTGGGGTGCAGTGGGTGCCCGGGGGGGGCTGCAGACACTTTGGGGGCCCTGGGCACATGCAGCCCGGGGGGGTCCCCACAGCTCAGCCCCCCCCGCTCCGTGGACACTGGGGGTTCAGTGCCCCCCCGGGATGGTTTGTGGAGGCGGGGGGGACATAAGTGACCCCCCAACCGTGGGGCTGTAACCGCCCGTGTCTGTGTCCCCCCCAGATCTCGGAGCAGCGGCCGGACCCCCCGACACCCCCAGAGGTAACGCGGGGGATGGGGCGCAGGGATTGGGGGGCAGGACGGGATTCGGGGGGCACAGGGCGATTTGGGGGTACAGAGGGATTTATGGGGGGGGACAGAGGGATTTGAGGGACACAGAGGGATTTATATGGGACACAGAGGGATTTGGGGGCACAGATTTATGGGGGACACAGGAATTTGGGGGGCACAGAGGGATTTATGGGGCACAAAGGGATTTGGGGGGCACAGAGTGATTTGGGGGGCACAGAGGGGTTTATGGGGGCACACAAAGGGATTTGGGGGGCACGAATGGCTGTGAGGTGGCACAGGGGGATTTGGGGGGGGCAGAGGGATTTAGGGGGGTACAAGGGGATTTGAGGCATGACAAGGATTTATGGGGGACACAGGGATTTGGGGGGCACAGAGGGATTTGGAGCAGACTAAGAGGATTTGGGGGGGTGTGACAGACCCGGGAGGGGACACACAAAGGGACCTGCCCCCCCCCCCCCCCAGCAGTTCCCATCGACCCCCCCGGGCTCCAGCGCAGCCCCGGGGATGGGGACAGGGACACAAATGGTCACGGGGCGGGAGGAATGGGGGACGGGTTTGGGGGGTCCTGGGGAGGCTGGGGGAGCTTGGGGACCCCGTTGTGGGCTGGGGGAGCTCATGACCCCCCCAGTGGGGGCTGGGGGAGCTTGGGGACCCCCATGAGGGCCGGGGGAGCTCAGGGACCCCTGTTGGGGCTGGGGTAGCTCAGGACCCCCCCATGGGAGCTGGGGGAGCTCAGGGACCCCCGTGGGGGCCGGGGGAGCTCAGGACCCCCTCGTGGGTGCTGGGGGAGCTCAGGGACCCCTGTGGGCGCTGGGGGAGCTCAGGACCCCCCCGTGGGCGCTGGGGGAGCTCAGGGACCCCTGTGGGCGCTGGGGGAGCTCAGGACCCCCCCGCAGGCCATGGAGCAGGAGGAGCCGTGCGTGGTGGAGCTGCAGGACTCGGACGAGGGGGACGTGGTGCGGAGGGTCTATATCGGTGAGGAGGGGGCGCCGGGGAGGGGGGAGCCACCCCAGGAGGGGGTGGTCGCGTGTCCTGGGGGGGGTCCCAGCCTCTCTCTGCCCCCCCCCACCCCGGCACAGCTGACGACGGCATCGTGAGCGACTGCGAGGACGAGGTGCTGCCCCACGAGATCATCCAGACCGTCATCCCGCACAGCCCCCTGCCCCCCAAAGCCAAGCGGCGGGGGGGGCAGCCCGGCTCGGCGGCCGCCACGTCGGCGGGGGGCTACGGCGAGGAGGGGGAGGGCGGGGAAGGCGCGGGGGGGCGGCTGCGGGGGGGCCGGCAGCGGCCGTTCATCTGCAACGAGTGCGGCAAGAGCTTCAGCCACTGGTCCAAGCTGCTGCGGCACCAGCGGACGCACACGGGCGAGCGGCCCAGCACCTGCGGCGAGTGCGGCAAGAGCTTCAGCCAGAACTCGCACCTGGTGCAGCACCGGCGCACGCACACCGGCGAGAAGCCGTACCGCTGCGGGGACTGCGGCAAGAGCTTCAGCTGGAGCTCCAACCTCATCCAGCACCAGCGCATCCACACCGGCGAGAAGCCGTACAGCTGCGGGCAGTGCGGCAAGAGCTTCACGCAGAGCAAGAACCTCATCAAGCACCAGCGCACGCACTCGGGCGCGCGGCCCCACCGCTGCGGGCACTGCGGCCGCGGCTTCGCCCAGAGCACCAACCTGCTGAAGCACCAGCGGCTGCACGCGGCGCCGGCGCCGTGCCCCGAGCGCGGGCAGAGCCGCGGCGCCGGCGGCGAGCTGGAGCGGCACCGCGCGCCGGCGCACGGGCGCGAGCCCTTCATCTGCGTGGAGTGCGGGGAGAGCTTCGCCCGCAGCGCCACGCTCAACCGCCACAAGCGCGTGCACAAGCCGCTCTTCGCGCGCTGAGCGCGGCGACGGCGTGGGAAGGACGCGCGGACGGTGCCGTGGGCACGGGGACGGCGCGGCAAGGACACACGGACAGTGCCGTGGGCACAGGGGCACAGTGAGGACACACGGACAGCGCCGTGGGCATGGGGACATGGTGACAGCACGGTGAGGACACACGGACAGTGCCGTGGGCACAGGGGCACGGTGAGGACACATGGACAGCGCCGTGGGCACGGGGACATGGTGACACCACGGCAGGGGCACACGGATGGTGCCATGGGCACAGGGACATGGTGACGCCACGACGAGGACACACAGACAGTGCTGTGGACACGGTGACACCACGGCAAGGACACACGGACAGTGCTGTGGGCAGGGGGACATGGTGACAGCACAGCGAGGACACACGGACAGTGCTGTGGGCACGGGGGCACGGTGACACCACGGCAAGGACACACGGATGGTGCCGTGGGCAGGGGTCATGGTGATGGCACGGTGAGGACACACGGACAGTGCCGTGGGTGGAGGGACATGGTGACAGCACGCCAGGGGACGCAGGACATGGTGACACTATGCCAGGGGACACACGGACAGTGCTGTGGGTGGAGGGACATGGTGACAGAATGCCAGGGGACGCAGGACAAGGTGACACCACCCCATGGACGCAGAAACAAGGTGACACTGCTCCAGGGGACATGGGAGCAGGTGGACAAGGTGACATCACCCCATGGGACACGGGACAGACAGACAAGGTGACATCACCCCAGAGGACACGGGACAGACGGACAAGGTGACACCACCCCAGGGGACACGGGACAGACGGACGAGGTGACACCACCCCATGGGACACGGGACAGACGGACGAGGTGACACCACCCAGGGGACACACGGCCTGTGCTGCGGGCAGGGGACAAGGGGACACCGAGCCACCCGCAGCCCACTGTGCCTCACGTGCCCCCCATGGACACGGGCTGGACCTCAGCGCCCCCCCGCGGGGTCGCACCCTATAGATGTACATATGGAACACGGTGGGGGGGCACGCGTGGGGGGACACCCCCGGGGTGGGAACGTGGGGGGGACACGGCCTTGGAATAAAACTCTTCTGTTTGGGGACCGTGGGTTAGTTTGTTTTGGGGGGGGGGGGGGGGGTAAAAAGCCCCAGGGGGTGTTGGGGGGGGCTGGGATAGAGCTGCCCCAGATCCCAGAGCCGCACGGCCCCCGGCCCCCCCGGAGACCCCAGATCACCCCACTGCCACAAACCTCCTTTATTCCGCACTGCCTGCCAAAAATGGGGGGGAGAGTGACAGGGACAGTGGGGCTGGGGGGGTGCGCTGTGTCCCCAGGGCCCCCCCAGCCCGGCGGGGGGGAGGCCGCAGGCTACGCCTTGGCGGCGGCGCCCTGCGCGGCTCCCAGCGCCGTGAGCTGCTGGATCTTCTGGCTCATCATCTCCACCACGGCTGCGGGGAGACACGGGTGCTGGGGAGGTGGGGGTTTTTTGGGGGGTGGGGGCCCCCCCCAGGAGGAAGGGGGGGGGCAGCGCTCACCCTGCTTCATGGCGTGTTTCTCCTGCAGCGCCGGCTGGATCTTCTCCATCTGCTTGGTCAGAAAGTCGATCTTCCGCTTGAAAAAGTCTCGGGCGTCGTCTGCTGTCTGGGGGGGGGGCGGAGGGGGTGAGGGGGGGCGCTGCTCCCCAGGGAAGGCGTGAGACCCCCCCGAACCCCAGAGCGCCCCCCCACACGTCACCTTCTCCACGTAGTAGCCGGTGCCGATGTCGATCAGGACGCGCTCGACGTCCGAGAGCTTCCCGGGGACGTACATCTTGGGGGGGGTCAGGGAAAACTGGGGTGGGGGGGGACAACGCGCGCGGCTCCGGCAGCAAAACCAGGGACGGGTTTGGCACAATCAGCCCCCGGGGGGGCAAACCGGGGTGGGGGGCGTGGGGAGCAGGAAAGGATACGGAGCTGGTGAGCGGCACCAGCAGGTCCTTCCCTGCGGAAAAAAGCACGAGTGGGGGGGGAGGGCGCCTTCAACATCCTGGGGGGGTGGGGGAACATCTGGGACCTCCAGCAGCCCCCCAGGATCCCCAAAACTCCCTGCGAGCAGGAAGGGGTGCTAACGCCCCACCCCCGGGGAGGAAGGAGGGATTTGGGGGACCATGAAGCAATTTGGGGGAGCAGCCAGAGCCAGTGAAGCCAAGGGGGGGTACCGGTCTCTGCCCCCCCAGGGATGTCTGGGGGACCGCTCACCCTCGTTGCTCTTGTTGAGGACATTGAGACAATCTTTGGCTTCCACATACTTGGTCTGCACCACCTTGAGCTGCGCGATGGAGGACGAGAGGAACTCCACCTCCTGGGGGGGCGGCGGAGAGCGGGGGGTGGGAACGGCCCAGAGCGCAGCCCCCCCGGGGGTGTCCCCGAGCCGGTGTCACACGCGGGGACACAGGGACACAGGGACATAAGGCAGCTCCAGCTTTGTCACCTTCACCTTGGCCACCCAGTTCCTGTGCTGCTGTCCCCCCCCCAGCCCAGTCTGCTCCAGTACATCCCCCCAGTCTGCTCCAGTACATCCCCCCAGTCTGCTCCAGTACATCCCCCCCCAGTCTGCTCCAGTACATCCCCCCAGTCTGCTCCAGTACATCCCCCCCAGTCTGCTCCAGTACATCCCCCCAGTCTGCTCCAGTACATCCCCCCAGTCTGCTCCAGTACATCCCCCCAGTCTGCTCCAGTACATCCCCCCAGTCTGCTCCAGTACATCCCCCCCCAGTCTGCTCCAGTACATCCCCCCCCAGTCTGCTCCAGTACATCCCCCCCCCAGCCCAGTCTGCTCCAGTACATCCCCCCAGTCTGCTCCAGTACATCCCCCCAGTCTGCTCCAGTACATCCCCCCCCAGTCTGCTCCAGTACATCCCACTCAAGTCTCTCTATCCCAGTCTGGCCCAGTCTGCTCCAGTACAACTTCCCCCTCAGGCCCCCCAGCCCCACACCTCGTCCCGCAGCCCCCGGCCCCACATCCCCCCCGGCCCCACATCCCCCCCGGCCCCACATCATCTCCCCCCCGGCCCCACATCCCCCCCGGCCCGGCCGCACCTGGTCCAGCTGCCCCTTGAGCAGCTCCAGCTGCGGCAGCGGCAGCTCCGCCACATTCACCGCCTGCGCCGCCATCTTGGGCCGCCGCGCCGCGCCGCTCTGCTCTGCCCGCCGCCTCTCGCTGCTCCCGCCGCGCCGCTCTGCTCTGCCCGCCGCCTCTCGCTGCTCCCGCCGTGCCGCTCTGCTCGCCGCCTCTCGCTGCTCCCGCCGCGCCGCGCCCCCTGGCGGCCGGAGGACCCAGCGCGCCGTGGCGGGAGCGGAGGCAGCAGCACCCCCGTAATTCGGGGTTCAGCACCCCCGTAATTCGGGGTGCAGCCCCTCCAATAACCCCCCCGGAGAAAATGGGCCCCCCCACAGGAGGGGTATCCAAGGTGCTGCCACGGGGATGGAACCCTGAGCAGGCAGCATCCCCCCCATCACCTTCCCAGGACCCCCATCCAACCCAAAAAATAAAATCTGGGGGGCTCTGGGAACCCCCAGTAGCAAAATAGGGGAGCAGGAGCCTCGGGGAGATTCCTGGGGGCGTCCAGCTTGGGGACAGAGGACAAATGGGGAGCAGGGGGGTTCAGGAGGGACACTGTGGGGACAGAAGGAACACGGGGGGGCACAAGGGACACGGGGGGGGGCACAAGGGACACGGGAAAACAGGTCTAAAAGTAGCAGCTTTATTACCCAAGAACACGCAAATAAAAGCTCTTCTGTTAAAATAAACTCAACCAGTTGCAAACGGCCACCCCCGGGGTTGGGGACCCCCCCCCGAGGTTGGGGACCCCCTCACCGCAGGCAGACGGGCAGCCCGTAGGCGACGGGGGCGGCCCCGATGAGGTACTTGAGTCTGGGGGCCTGGCGCGCCTGGGTGACGTGGGAGAGGAGGGGGGCCCCCGCGCCCCCCCCCAGCCACCCCTCCAGCAGCGCCCGCACGTAGCGGTCGAGGTCCCGATCCGTCACGTCCCACAGGTTCCCCAGCACCAGCGGGCTGCAAGCGAGGAGGGGTCAGACCCGCCCACACCCCCCTCGCACTCAAACCTCAGAGAGACCCCCCCCCAAAACCACCGAGACCCCCCCCAGACTCACCAGCCCGCCAGGATGTAGGAGAGGACGATGCCGGCCCCCTCCAGGTCGCCGCGCAGGGCGAGCGCGGCGCTGCTGCAGCCGAACAGGAGCGCGACGGCGCGGCAGCTCAGCCGCGAGATGCTCTGTCCGTCCAGCAAACGGGCGCCCCGCGCCGTGGCCGGCGTAGCTGCAAGTGTCACCCCCGCCCCGGTCAGATAGGCCCCCATTCGTTGTCCCTCTGGCCCCCCCGCGGTGTCCCCAAGCCGCCCCGGCCGTGCTCACATGTAGAGGTCGTGGTCGCGGAGCGCTGCCTGCATCTGCTCGGCGCTGGGGACGGCTCCGGTCACCCCCTTCCAGCCGGGGAGGCTGCGGGACGGCTGGTGAGAAGGGCACAAAGCACCCCCCCGCGCCCCCCCCCGGGTCCCCCCTCACCTCTCAAACCAGCTCCGAAATTGCTCCTCGGTGCCCGGGAGGTTCTTGTGGGGGTTGAGGACGTAGAAGGTGCTGCTGGGGTCGATGCCGCGGCTCAGCACGGACCCCCCCCGCTGCCAAAAGGGAGAGGAGTGGGTGCCAGCCCGGCGCGAGGGGTTCAGGGGGTCCCCAAGGGTTCGGGGGGGTCCCCTCGATCCTCTCACCTCCCGTGCCAGCGAGTAGCTGAGGAGGAAGCGCAGGGACGGCAGGCGGGTGACGGGGACGGCGCGCAGACACGCCATGCTCTCCCACGGCAGCTTCTGCAGGTGCTGCGAGGAGGAGGAGGAGGTGGAGGAAGGTGAGGGCGGCACGGCTGGGGGAGACGATGCAGGGGCAGATGATGCAGGACTCGGGGGGAACTCACCTTGTCCAGCACCAGGACGAGGGAGCCGCCGCTCTGCTTCGCCCTCCGCTTCTCCAGCGCCTCCTGCAACAGGCGCTGAGCCTCGCGGGGCCGCTCCGCGCTGAGGCTGAAGGCCACGGCTCGCACATCCTCGGGGCCCAGGAGGGGAGCAGCGTTCAGCAGCGCCTGCGGGGGGACAGGAGGTGCTGAGCGGTGGGAAAACGGGGGGAAGCCGCCAGCCCCCGCCCCCAGCACCGCACCCGCAGCAGCGCGGGGTCCTCGTCCCTCCAGCCGCAGCCGCGCAGCTCGGGGTGCAGGCGGGCGGCGTCCTTGGGCAGGGCGGCATCGGGGGCGGCGGGGAGCAGGACCCCCCGCCAGCAGCCCAGCACCCGCGTCTCCAGGGTCTCGATCAGGCTCTGCAAGAGGGTGGAGAGTCAGCGAGACCCCAAAGTCCCCGTGGGGGCGCAGGGGTGTCGTCCCCACCTTCATCCTGCGGTCCAGCTCGCAGCGGCGCAGCCACCAGTCCTGCTTGTCCGTGCAGGCGCTGCACTCCTTCTGCTCCTTCTGGATGGCGTCGAAGTCGCTCAGCACCGAGCTCAGGGGGGCCTGGGGGGGACAGAGCCGTGAGCCGAGACCCAAAACGTGGCCGCCTTGTCCCCGCGGCTGCACGTGCACCAGCGTGCGGCCAAAAAGCCGCCGGCATCCCGGCTTGTGCCAGGATCGGTGTGGCCAGTGCGACCAGCGTGGTGACCGTCCCTGTGCTGGGCGCTGGCGGGGACAAAGCGCGAATCCTGGGGGCAGTTTTGAGCCCCTCGCGCCAAGAAAGAGCTTGAGGTGCTGGAGCGAGTTGAGAGGAGGGGACAGAGCTGGGGAAGGGGCTGAGGGTGGAAATTTGGGGTGATTTCTGCCCCAAAGGGCATTGAACAGGCTGCCCAGGGCAGTGCTGGGGTCACCGTCCCTGGGGGGTGAACAGATGAGGTTCTTGGGGACATTTTAGTGCCAGCGTTGGGTGAATGGTTGCATCAATGATCTTGAGGGGCTTTTCCACCCCAAACGAAGCTACAGCCCTCGCGGTGCTCACCTCGGTGCCCGCGGTGGGGATGCGGATGGTGACGGGATCCGCGTCCTTCTCCAGCCGCGTGAGCAGCAGCATGTCCCCCGCCGAGCCCAGCTGGGCGCCGACCAGCGCCAGCACGCACACCGTCACCCCTGCGGGTCACAGCCGCGCCTCAGGGACAGCCCGGTGCCGACCAGCGCCAGCACGCACACCGTCACCCCTGCGGGTCACAGCCGCGCCTCAGGGACAGCCCGGTGCCGACCAGCGCCAGCACGCACACCGTCACCCCTGCGGGTCACAGCCGCGCCTCAGGGACAGCCCGGCGCCACCGGCGCGCTCGCGGCGCTCGGCGCGGCTCTTACCGGCGGGGATGCGCCGCAGCTGCTCCCGGAAGCCGTCCTGCACCTCGGGGCCCAGCGCCGCGGGGCTGAACGCGAACAGGCGCTCGAGCTCGGCCAGGGGGGGGCCCTCCCGCAGGGACAGGTCCCGCAGCTGCTCCGCCACGTCCCCCGCCGGCTTCTTCTCTTTGCTGCGCAGGGAGGGGAAAACACCCCAAAAATCAGCTTTGCTGGGGCTGTGGGGTTTGCTGAGCTCAGAGAAGGGGATGGAGATGGGGAAGGAGGCTGGGGGTGGAAATTTGGGGTGATTTCTGCCCCAAAGGGCATTGAACAGGCTGCCCAGGGCAGTGCTGGGGTCGCCGTCCCTGGGGGGTGAACAGACGAGGGTCTCGGGGACATTTTAGTGCCGGTGTTGGGTGAACGGTTGGACTCGGTGACCCTGAAGGTCTTTCCCAGCCAAACTGATTCCCCGATTCCACCTCCAGAGGCTCCTTTGACCCCCGCAGGGCTCTGGGATCCAACCCCGAGGGCCTCACCGCATCTTCCTGTGGGTGACGCCGAGCAGCTGGTGGCGCGCGGTGACGGCCACCGACTCGGCGAGCAGGTAGGCGGCGCGGAGGGGGTCGCGGCTGCCCGTGGCCAGCGCCAGCAGCCGGCAGACGTGGCCGTAGAGCGCGCCGGGCGGGCAGTGGCTGATGCAGTTCAAAGCCTTCGTCAGCAGCTCGATGACCGAGGTGACACCTGCAAGGGACAGATCAAAACCCCGGGTGGGATCAGCCACCGAGGGGACAGACCCCAGCGCAGCCACCAGCTCCCGGTCACACGCCGGGGGTCGTGGCTGCCCCGTGGCACCGTCAGGTTCGGTTCAACCTGTCTGCCTGCCACCCAGCACCCAAAAATGTCCCCGAGGCCACACCGGGTGCTCACTCACCATCAACTGTGGGCAGGGTGGACACTGGGGATCCATTGGGGTGCAGGGGGTCCCCGCTGCTTGTCCCCAGCACCTCGTACTCCCCGTCCGCGCCCTCCAGCCACCTCCTGCCTGCGGGAAGGGACAGAGACGCCTTGTCCCCAGGGCAGGTGACAATCCGACACCTCCATGCACCCCTAAACGCTGCAAGACCCCCACAACCTAAGCCCAGCTCACCTGGGGCTCCCTCCTCTTCCTCGGAGGCTCGCACCACCTCAAAGCTGATCTCGAGCTCTTCCTCCGCCTTCTCCTCTTCCTCGATGGCCCTGAGAAGCTCCCGCTCCTCCTCTGCCCTGGTGCGGGGTCCCCGGCGCCCGCCCGCCTGTGCCCTGCGGCTCTGGGATTTGGGGGGGCGGCCTCTGCGGGCGCAGCACGACTTGGGGGTCAGCGCCGCTTCGGGAAGCTCGGGGTCGCTGTCGTCGCTGAACGTCACCTGCAACAGAGGGACAAAGGGGTGAGGGGCCGGCGGCGGGCACGGGGAGCCCCTCGCCTCCCCCACACTCACCTGTAGGCGGGACTTGGCTCTCCCCGGAACTCTGGGGGCTCGCAGGAGCCGGGACTTGCCGGCCGCCCGGGGGGATTCGCTGAAGATGGTGAAGGGAGTTTTGGGGGCCCCGCGGGTTTTGGGGGGGGGTCCGGCCTTCTGGCGCGGGGTGCAGGCCACCGACACCGGCCGGATGACGATGGGGGGCACCTCGCCGTCCGAGTCACCCAGGGCGAAGGCGTCGTCAGTGTTCAGCATGGCCAGAGCCTTCGCTCGCGGAGTCCTCCTCGCCCTGGGTTTGGCCGCGGCGGGTGCCACCGCCGCCTTATTTTGGCGCCGGCGTGGTTGCGCCTTGTCCGGTTTTTGCGTTCGGGGCAGGGGCGCCGCGTCGGGCTCCGCGGGAGTCGGCGTAGGCAGCTGACAAGCCCAAACACCGGCAAAAACAGCGTCTGTGGAGCCGCCGCGCTCGGCCGCCAGGCGCCAAACGGCGGCCGTGGCTTTGGCGAGCAGCAGCACGGCCCCGGCGCCCCCCAGGCCGGGCAGGTGGGGGCTCCGGGACGCCACGAACCGCAGCCCCGTCTCCAGCTCCTTGCGCAGCTCCTGCGCCCACCGCGGGCTCGCCAGGCTCTGGAGGGCGAGCGCAGCGTAAGCGGCGGCCGCCACGTCGTCCAGCAGCCGCGGTGCGGGCGGGCGGCCGTCGCCGCCGTCTCCCCGCAGCTTTTGGCGCAGGACGGCGGCGAAGCGGTTGGCGGCGGCGGCGCAGCGGCACGGCACGGTGCGGAGCAGAGCCAGCCCCGCCGCCGCGGCACCGGCACCCGCCGCCAGCTCGGCGCGGGCGTGGGAGAGGAGCCAGCGCAGGCACAGCGCCGAGAGCACCGGGTCGGAGCACAGGGAGCAGGAGCAGCGCGGGGGGTGGCTGAGGAAGGCCGGGCTCCTCTTCCTCGCGGGTTTGAGCTCCGGTGAGGCGGTGAGAGCGTCCGCCGCGGCCAAACCGCTCCGCACGGGCACGAACTCGAGCGCGGGGCCCTTCAGGAACGCGTCGTCGTCCCTGGGCAGCTCGGAGACAGCGGCTGGCGGCTCCGTGTGCTCCGGTTTGCGCCTCCGGGGCAGGATCTTGGTCCGGCTTGGCTCCTTCTTGCTGGGTTTAAACTCTGTGGGTGCAGAGGGGGGTGATTTCTGGGTGCGCCCCCGCAGCCCTTCCCAGCCCGTCCAGAGAGGGGATCACACAGTCAGTTTGGTTGCAAAAGCCCCTCAAGATCATTGATCCAACCGTTCACCCAACACCGGCACTAAAACATCCCCGAGACCCTCGTCTGTTCACCCCCCAGGGACGGTGACCCCAGCACTGCCCTGGGCAGCCTGTTCAATGCCCTTTGGGGCAGAAATCACCCCAAATTTGCCCCCTCGGCCTCCCCGGGTGCAACTTGAGGCCGTTTCCTCCCGTTCTATCCATTTATCCCATCACTAAGGTCCCTCTCAGCTCCTCTTCTCCAGCCCCGGCTCTCTCAACCTTTCCCGATGCTCCAGACCCCTCAGCATCTTCTCGTCCCTCCCCAGTAACTCCTCGTCCTTCTCAAACTGGGGAGCCCAGAGCCGGTCCCGGTGGCTCCGGACGGGGCCGAGCAGCCCGAGCGGGTGTGGGGGGACTCACCGTTGCCGGGCTCCAGGAGGAACAGAACCTGCTGGAGGTCCGAGCTGCTCAGCTCCAGCTCGTCCAGCCGCAGCCCCAGCTGCGCCTTCAGCACCAGGAACGACGCGCACCTGGGGGACAAACCAGCCCTGAGCCCCCGCGTCCACCCCCCGGGCTGCGCGGGGGGGGCAGCGAGGATCCGCTCCCACCTGCCCCGCAGCGCCAGATTCGGAGACCCACGGGATCAGTTTGGGTGGAAAAGCCCCTTGAGATCATTGATCCAACCGCTCACCCAACAATGTCACTAAAGTGTCCCCAAGAACCTCATCCATTCACCCCCCCAGGGACGGTGACTCCAGCACTGCCCTGGGCAGCCTGTTCAACGCCCTTTGGGGAACAAACCACCCCAAATTTCCACCCTCACCCTCCCCGGTGCAACTTGAGGCCGTTTCCTCCCATCCCATCATGGGATCACACACCCCAGAGCAGCTCGCTCCAAACCCCCACCCGGGACACGGCCACAACATCCCCTGCAGCTCGTCCCTCGCCCAGTGTCCCCAAAGGCTCTTGGCCACGCTGTCCCCCGTCGCGTCCCACTCACCACCGCGCAGCCTGCAGCTTCGCGGCCAGCTTGGCGGCGTCCAGGCAGAAAGCTTTGGCTTGGCACACCACGTCCAGCCGGCCCAGCAGGGCCACCAGCCGCTCCGAGCAGGCCAGCGCGTCCCCCAGCACCTGCCACTTCAGCAGCACGTTGTCCCCTGCAGAGAGAGGGGACAGGGACGCGTCACCGGAGAGGGACGGCAAAGAGCCCGGCGCTGCCGGAGGAGCGGGCGGGTTTTTGGCTCACCGCAGTCCACGGGCTGGCCGTCGGGCGCCAGCGTGGGGGCGCCCAGCACCTCGCTGCCCATCAGGAGGTAGATGAGGCTGCGGAAAAGCTTCTGGGCTTCCACCAGAGCCGTCCCGGGCGTTTTCCACCCTGCCAAGAGCCACCGTGGGGGTCGGCGCGGAACAAAACCCTCCCAGCCCCAGCGCGGAGTGACTCCCACCCCAAATTCCCTCTTGTTGCCCCAAAACGGGCCGGTTTGGAGAAACCCAGAGGGCTGCACGGAGCTTTGTCCATGACTCCTACGGGCCAGGAGGGTTTTAAACGTCCCCCGAAAACTCACCGTGCGCAAAGATGCGCTGGCGGAGCCGCGGCGAGAGGCGGGCGGGCGGCAGGCTCAGGTACACGGCCACCAGCTGCAGCACGTGGGCCCGCAGCAGGTACCAAAATTTGGTGACTTTCTGGGCAGCCAGGTCCTGCAGCACCTCCAGCAGCAGCGAGAGACCCTCCTCGACCTGCAGAGAAAACGAGTCACCCGCCGCGGCCCCTGTGCCCGAGACCCATAGCGAGAGGTACCGAGGTCGCCACGAAGCGCTGCTGCATCTCCTGATCCTCACACCGCTTTTGGGGAGAATGAGAAGGGTTTAGGGGCGAATAAGAAGGGGTTTTGGGGCCGTACCCGCTGGGTGACGCAGCACATCTGGCTGCGGAGCAGGAGGCAGCGTTGCCGCAGCAGCGGGTAGGAATCGTGGCCGCCGTCGGCTTTCTGCAGGTAGGACTCGCTCTCCTCCAGGAAAACCTGCAGTAAAACCCACCGACGTGAGGGCTGCGGCCTCGGGGACCGGCCGGGCCCCCCGTGTCCCCTTCCCTCCCTGTGACGCTCACCTGGGCGTAGCTGGGACACTCCAGCTGGAAGAGCAGCTTGGTGACGTGGCACAGGGCGCTGGCTGTCCCCAGGTTGTCCCCGAGCGCGCTGCACAGGGCTCTGAGCAGCAGGTAGCTCTCCATGGCCTGCAGGGGCTGCGGGGACAGGAAAACACCCTCACCGTGACACTCAGACCCCCCCAGAGGGGACTGTCCCACCCGTCACCCCCCAGCGAGCGTCACCTTGGCCATCAGCGTGTAGAGAGCTGCCAGGAGGCGCAGGGAGGCGACGGTCTGCTCGGGGCTGCGCACGGCGGGGACGCCCGGCGTCCCCAGGAGCTGCTTCCACAGAGCGAAGGCGTCGTCCAGGCTTTGGGACAGAGCTGAGGGGACACGGCGGGTCTGAGACACCCCCGAAGCGCAACCGGGCGGTCGCGGGGAGCCCGAAGGCGCCGTTGGGCTCACCCGCGTCTGTCGCCAGGTCGAAGGAGAGCCCGTCGTACAGGAAGCGCTCCTCCAGCACCCGCCTGTCGTACTTGAGGTCGTTGGGCTCAAAATCCTCCAGGTTCTTCAGCACCTGAGCTTTGGCTCGCTGGTCCCTCTCTATGCTCTGCCAAAACAGCCGTGATGCGCGTTACAGGCACCACAGGGTTTCTGGTGGGGTCTGGGTGGCTTTTGGTGGCCCTGGGGTGGCTTTTGGTGGCCATGGTGAAGAGCAAGAGGCACCAGACCCACCACCCACCTTCTCCAGGTTGGACTCCAGGCTGCAGATGAAGAGCCAGAGCAGAGCCTGTGCCTGGTCGTCCAGGAGCTGGTCGCGGTTCTGGGCGCTCCTGGGCACCAGCTCCAGCAGCCGCAAAGCCTCACGGACCGAATCCAGGGAGGAGCTGCCGGGAGAGGGACCAGAAACGGCTTTTCATCCCCATAATACAGCCCGGAGCGTTTGAAAGAGAGGCACAAATACACCCCAAAGAGAGCAAACAGAGCAATAACACGGTGAGGACACACGAACGCTGCTCGGGGACTTTTGGGCGCAGGAGGTGACAGCGGCGAGCACCCACCAGTCGGTGTGCGGGGCGTAGCTGCGGTGGCACAAGAGCTGGGCCAGCTCGGTCAGGGCGACGGCGCGCTGGTGCAGGCGGCCGCTGTGCTCCGAGCAGATCTGCAGCAGGTCGCAGAGCACGTTGTAGCGCTCCTGCCCCGTGTCGGCTCGCACGCTCTTGTAGGCGTTCAGCTCGCCAAACAGGACGGTGACCAAGGCGTCCGCGTCCAGGTTCTGTCCTTCCAAAGCTTCCTTCAGCGTCCTGGGGGAGAGGGAGCTGCTGGGGCTGCGACGGTGGAGCCGAGAGTGGCTCATGTCCTCGATTTACCAGCTTGGGAAGCGCAGCCCTCGAGAAATCCACCCTCGACACACCATAGAACCCTTTGCGGTGGAAAGGACCCACAAGCTCATTGAGTCCAACCATAACCCAATGCTGGCACTAGAACGTCCCCAAGAACCTCACCTGTCCAACCCCCCAGGGATGGTGACTCCACCTGGGCAGCCTGTTCAATGCCCAACAGCCCTTTGGGCAAGAAATCACCCCAGATTTCCAACCTCAGTCACCTTCTCCACCCCTTCCCCGGCTCCATTCCCTTCTCTCCAGCGCCTCAAGCTCTTCCTTGGCGTGAGGGGCCCAAAACCAACCCCAGGATTCACGGTTTGGCCTCCCCAGCGCCCAGTGCAGGGACGGTCGCCGCCCCGCGCCCACGGGGACGCTCACCGCCCCGCGCCCACGGGGACATTCTCGGTCACCCGCTGGCTCGGCCGCTGTCCCCGTCACCTCCTGCGAGCTCTTACCGCAGCCGCAGCTCCTCGTTCCCCTGCTTGGCCGCGTCCGCCTTGAGCTGGACCCAGAGGGCGAGGGGCTCGGGCGGCAGGTCGGCGCCGCGGCCCCGCAGCGCCCGCAGCCAGCGCGCCGCGCACGCCACGGCCCCCTCCAGCCGGCCCAGCCTGCGCTGGCACTCGGCCTGCAGCCGGAAGCACTTGTGCAGCTGCGGGGAGACAAAACCGGGGTTGGTGTGTGGCCACGAGCAAACCCGGTGCCCTGCGCCACCGCCACGCGGCCCCGGCCACGCTGAACCGGAACGCGGGGTCGTAACAGCGGGAATGAACTGGCTCCTTTGCTCCCCCGGCACCGGCACCGGAGCCTGCTGCTCATGGTTATGGTATTCGGGTCATCACTGTTACGTGGTTGTACAGCAACGGCCTCAGGCGGCACCCGAACCTGCGCTTTAGTTTGCTAAGTAATTTGGATAAATACTGTTGGAGCCTCATAGGATTGCAGCTGTGGCCTGGTAGAGACAGGCAGACACACACACACACACACAGAGACCGACAGGCAGAGGCAGAGACAGGCAGAGGCAGAGACAGGCAGAGGCAGAGGCAGAGACAGGCAGAGGCAGAGGCAGAGACAGGCAGACGCAGAGGCAGAGACAGGCAGACGCAGAGGCAGAGACAGGCAGACAGAGGCAGAGACAGGCAGACAGAGGCAGAGACAGGCAGACAGAGGCAGAGACAGGCAGACAGAGGCAGAGACAGGCAGACAGAGGCAGAGACAGGCAGACAGAGGCAGGCAGACAGGCAGACAGAGGCAGGCAGACAGGCAGACAGAGGCAGGCAGACAGGCAGACAGAGGCAGGCAGACAGGCAGACAGAGACAGGCAGACAGAGACAGAGACAGGCAGACAGAGACAGAGACAGGCAGACAGAGACAGAGACAGGCAGACAGAGACAGGCAGACAGAGACAGGCAGACAGAGACAGGCAGACAGAGACAGGCAGACAGAGACAGGCAGACAGAGACAGGCAGACAGAGACAGAGACAGGCAGACAGAGACAGAGACAGCCAGACAGAGACAGAGACAGCCAGACAGAGACAGAGACAGCCAGACAGAGACTGAGACAGCCAGACAGAGACTGAGACAGGCAGACAGAGACTGAGACAGGCAGACAGAGACTGAGACAGGCAGACAGAGACAGAGACAGGCAGACAGAGACAGAGACAGGCAGACAGAGACAGAGACAGGCAGACAGAGACAGAGGACTTCACCAAGCTCTGTTTCAGTGTTTTATCCAGCAAGGCCACAACACTTACTAAGAGAAAACTTTCTCAATTAACTTAAACAATTTGGGCATCAATCACTTCCCTAATTATCTTCAGCAACTTGAACGTCTACCTGCGACTTCCAGCTTAGCGGTTCCGGTGCTGTGGGATACGCACTAAGATTTCTAGATGCCTTTCCAACTTGTGCAACAATTTGGGTTGGAAAAGGGCAAACTGCAGTTTCATTAAGCTCTACGCCTGCTTGTCGGGATCCACGTTATCTCTGACGCAACAAGCGACATCCACGCGTGCGGACGAGGCTGTTCCGGCTGGAACGGAGCCTGTTGGGCGCCTGTTTCTGGGGTTTTGGGGTGGTTTGCGGCAGGAGCCGCGCTCACCCTGTCCGGGGGAACGCCGGGGCGGGCGAAGGCATCCGCGGCACACGGGCTGGCGCAGAGCGGCTCGCAGACGGCGCCGGCCGCCGCGGGGAGCTGCTGGTGGTAGAAGATGTACGCCAGCTTGTAGGTGCAGGACGCTGCCGCAAACGAAACGCAATGTTAGAGACACGGAGAGGAGGAGCGCGCGGCGCCCCGTCCAGGGACCGGAGCCACCGGGACCGGCTCTGGGATCCCCGGTTTGAGGGACGGGGAGTTAATGGGGAGGGACACAAAGATGCTGAGGGGTCTGGAGCATCGGGAAAGGCTGAGAGAGCCGGGGCTGGAGAAGAGGAGCTGAGAGGGACCTTAGTGATGGGATAAATGGATAGAACAGGAGGAAACGGCCTCAAGTTGCACCAGGGGAGGCTGAGGGGGCAAATTTGGGGTGATTTCTGCCCCAAAGGGCATTGAACAGGCTGCCCAGGGCAGTGCTGGGGTCACCGTCCCTGGGGGGTGAACAGACGAGGGTCTCGGGGACATTTTAGTGCCAGGGGTGGGTAACAGTTGGACTCTGTGACCGTAAGGGGTTTTTCCAATGAAAATGATTCTGAGACCCTTGTGGGTCCCTCCCCGCTGGGGACACTGGGTGGCTCTGTGGCCGCGGTGTCACTGACCGGTGATGTCCAGGTACTTGGCTCGCTCGCTGTCGGGGAGCCCCCCCAGCCCCTCCAGCATCCACCGCACGCTCCTCACGCAGCCGCTCGTCAGCTGCTCCAGACCCGGCCAGTCCCCCATGGGCAACACCTGCGGGGACACGGGGGTCACCTGGGACCCACAGCCCCCCCCGGACACCCCTGGGACCCCAAATCCCACCAGAACCTGCCCAGGACATCCCTGGGACCCACAGCCCCACCCTGAACCTCCCTGGAACCCCAAATCCCCCCAGAACCTGCCTAGGACACCCCTGGGACCCACAGCCCCCCAGAACCTCCCTGGGACCCCAAATCCCCCCAGAACCCCCCTGGGACCCACAGCCTCCTCCAGACTTCCCCCAGGACCCCCAGAGCACCCCCCAGGGCAGCTGGAACAGCCCCTTCCAACACCCCCAAAGTGCCACCTCCAAAAGGAGAAGCCACCCAAGGTCACTGGGGACCTACAGCCCCCCCAAACCCCTTCAGAACCCCCCCAGGGTGGCTTGAGCAGTCCCTTCTGACCCTGCCAACGTCCCACCTGTGACGAACGAAGCCACCCGAGGTCACTGGGGAGCCCCCTGGGTGGCACAATTAGCCCTTCCCAACCCCGGCAACGTGGAAGCAGCTCCCCAGCACCACGAGGCTCCGTCACCCCCACTGCCGGGGGCTGTACCCGCGCCGGTACCTGGGGGCACAGGGAGGTGTCGTAGGCCAGGCTGGTGAAGAGCTGGATGCTGCGGAACAGCAGCTGCTTCACCATCAGCTGCTGCTTGACGCTGTCGGCAGGAACCTGCGGAGAGGAGGAGAAAATCGGCGCCTGAGGGGGTCCGGGAGCACCGGGCGCTGCTGCTCAGGATGGGGACACCCAGGGATGGATTTTGGGGAGCACAGCTTGGAGAGGGGTTACAAAGCCCCCAGCTGCTCACAGAGCCTCTGAGGTAAAGACCCGGCTCTCTGCAATCAGAGATGAGAGGAAACGGCCTCAAGTTGCACCAGGGGAGGCTGAGGGTGGAAATTTGGGGTGATTTCTGCTCCAAAGGGCATTGAACAGGCTGCCCAGGGCAGTGCTGGGGTCACCGTCCCTGGGGGGCGAACAGACGAGGGTCTCGGGGACGTTTTAGTGTTAGGTGAACAGTTGCACTTAATGATCCTGGGGGGATTTCCACCCAAAATGATTCTGCGACGGCGCAGCCGCAGCCTCACCCTCTGGAGCAGCTGGCGGAGGACGCGGCCGTGCCCCTCGGTGAAGGCGCAGAGGTCGAGCACGTCGTCCCGGCGCAGCGGCGGCTGCTCCCCGCTCCTCTTGGCGCAGTCACCGAGCTGCGACACCACGAACTGGGCGCTCTCGGCCAGCACCCGCAGGAACGGCTCTGCCAGCCCCGCCGTGCCCAGCGCCAGCGCTGCCCGCGCCAGCGGCGGCCCCGCGGCACAGCCGTCGGCCAGCGCCCGGCGCAGCTGCACCCCGGCTTCCAGGACGGACAAGGGGCCGCTGAAAGATTCGGACCCCAAGAAGCCCTTCGCGTCTTTTACGGCGTCCTCAGCCTCCCGGTGCCATCCGGCCTTGCAGAGGTGCCGGCACCGCTCCAGGGTGAGCTCGAAGAAGCAGAGGGATTGCTGGAGGGCGGGGGGCTCCGGCGCCTCCTCCCGCAGAACCGCCAGCAGCTCCGCGAGCTGCTGCCCGAGGAACGCGGGGCACGGCGCCCGCTGCGCTTCGTAGAGAGCGGCGGCGGCCGCCGCTTGCTGAGCCGTCTGCGAGGCGAAGAACGGCGGCTGCAGCGGCGGGGGGGCCGCCCCGTCGCGCTCCAGCAGCAGGAGGAAGCGCAGGGCCCACAGGCGCAGGCGGAGAGCGGCTCTCCCCTCCTCCTGCGGCCCCTCGGGCTCGGCCAGCGCGGCCGCCGCTCTCCAGAGGATGAGGAAGCTGCCGGAGGCGATGGCGGCGAAGTCCTTGTCCGGCGTGGTGCCGGGGGGGTGCGTCCGCAGCCGCGCACGCAGGAGCTCGGCCGCTCTGCGGCTGCCGTCGGCGCTGCCGCGCTGGGCCGCGTTGCGCAGCAGGTGGTACAGGATCTTCTCCAGGTAGAGCGGGGCGGGACGCGGCACCGCGCTCAGGTAGCCCCGGCAAGCGGCCTCGGCCACGGCCACCACGGCGGCGGCGCCCGGCGGGGGCGTCCCGGGCTGCGCCAGGCGCTCCACGCAGAGCCGCAGCACCCGGTCGCAGTCCTGGCTGCGCCGCAGCCGCGCGCCGGGGGTGGCGCCGGGGGGGCAGCGCGAGAGGCTTTCCTGGGGAAAACGGGGGGGTCAGCACCCAGCACGACCCCCCCATGGTGCCCCCAATCCCCAACTCACCCACACCTCGTTGGACCCCCCCACGGTGCCCCCCAACCCCCAACTCACCAACACCCAGTTGGACCCCCCCCACGGTGCCCCCCAACCCCCAACTCACCCACACCCGGTTGGACCCCCCCCACGGTGCCCCCCAATCCCCAACTCACTCACACCCAATTCAACCCCCCCCCACGGTGCCCCCAATCCCCAACTCACCCACACCCGGTTTGACCCCCCCATGGTGCCCCCAACCCCCAACTCACTCACACCCAATTCAACCCCCCCCACGGTGCCCCCAACCCCCAACTCACCCACACCCGGTTGGACCCCCCCACGGTGCCCCCAACCCCCAACTCACCCACAGCTCAGCAAGCACGTCAGGTTTGTCCATCTCGGGGTGGGGGGGATCAGCTCCGGTTGGGGCTTCACGTGCGACACCAGGCTGGTGGCTCGGGGGGCTGGGGGGGCACAGGGAGACGTGAGACCCCCCCAGCCCCACACGTTACCCCCCCCCCCCCCCCATGGCTCCCATGGGCTCCCAGCCCCACACCCCGAGGCCCCAATGCTCCCAGTGCCCCTCACAGCGCCCCCCACAGTCCCACTCCCTACCCCCCCCCAAGCCCCACAGCTCCACTCCCACCAACACGGGGGGGGCGAGTCACCCCCCAGCCCCAATCCCGGAGCCTCCGCGGCCTGGAGAGCCCTGGAGACACCCCGGGTCGGTCCTCGCTGGGCCTGCACGGGCGCCCCCCGGGGCCCATTGGCCGCCCCCCCATGCTGCAGCTCCCCCGGCCCCACAGAGCCACATAGAGCCTCACAGAACCCCATAGAGCGCCCATAGAGCCCCACAGAGCCCCCTCAGAGCGCCCCCGGTCCCGCTCTCACCGCTCCCCGCGCCGCTCCCGGGTCCCGGCCCCGCCGCGCGCCCCGTTCAAATCCCCTCCGCAGCCAATCAACGCGCGGCGCCGCCCGCGCGGGGCACGCCGGGAGTTGTAGTTCCCGCCGCGGGGCCGTTGGGTGTGCGCATGCGCACTGCGCGGCCCGGCTGGTGAGCGAGTGTGCAAAGAGCCTTGTGCAAAACGGGGGGGGGGGCGGGGGGGGTGGAGACCCTGGTGCAACCGGGGGCCGGGGCACGAGGAGACCTGTGCAATTGGGTTGGCGTGCGGACCCCCCCCCACCCCGTGCAATGGGGGGCGGTGTGCAGGAACCCCAATGCGATGGTGGTGATTGTGCAGGGAGCCCTGTGCAAGGGTGTGCAAGGACCCCTGTGCAATGGGGATCAGTGTGCAGGGAGCCTGGTGCAAGGGTGTGCAGGGACCCCCGTGCAATGGTGGTAATTGTGCAGGGAGCCCTGTGCAAAGGTGTGCAAGGACCCCTGTGCAATGGGGGTCGATGTATGGGGACCCCCGTGCAATGGTGGTGATTGTGCAGGACCCCCTATGCAAAGGTGTGCAAGGACCCCCGTGCAATGGGGTCAGTGTGCAGGGAGCCCTGTGCAAAGGTGTGCAAGGACCCCCGTGCAATGGGTGTAATTGTGCAGGGAGTCCTGTGCAAAGGTGTGCAAGGACCCCCGTGCAAAGGGGGTCAGTGTGCAGGACCCCCTGTGCAAAGGTGTGCAAGGACCCCCGTGCAATGGGGGTCAGTGTGCAGGACCCCCTGTGCGAGGGTGTGCAGGGCCCCCGTGCCACGGTGCCGGTTGTGCAGGACCCTCGTGTGACACTCTGCTCACGGTTGTTTTCTGAGCCGCGGCCTTGAGTTCGGCAGCAAAACAACCGGAGCCCGACACCCCCGGGGCGGTTTGGGCGCTGCCCAGCGGCCTCAAGGCCACGGCGCTTCCCCCGTGCGACGGGTGCGGGTGTGCAAGGAGCCCTGTGCAATGGGAACGGTGTGCAAGGAGCCCTGTGCAACGGGAACGGTGTGCAAGGAGCCCTGTGCAATGGGAACCGGTGTGCAAGGAGCCATGTGCAAGGGGAACTGGTGTGCAAGGAGCCCTGTGCAATGGGGACCGGTGTGCAAGGAGCCCTGTGCAATGGGAACGGTGTGCAAGGAGCCCTGTGCAATGGGAACCGGTGTGCAAGGAGCCCTGTGCAATGGGACCGTTGTGCAAGGAGCCCTGTGCAATGGGGACTGGTGTGCAAGGAGCCCTGTGCGATGGGAATGGTGTGCAAGGAGCCCTGTGCAATGGGAACTGGTGTGCAAGGAGCCCTGTGCAATGGGGACTGGTGTGCAAGGAGCCATGTGTGATGGGAACGGTGTGCAAGGAGCCCTGTGCGATGGGGACTGGTGTGCAAGGAGCCATGTGCAAAGGGAACCGGTGTGCAAGGGGCCCTGTGCAATGGGGACTGGTGTGCAAGGGGCCCTGTGCGATGGGAACGGTGTGCAAGGAGCCCTGTGCAATGGGAACGGTGTGCAAGGAGCCCTGTGCAATGGGACCGTTGTGCAAGGGGCCCTGTGCGATGGGGACTGGTGCACAGGGACCCCCGTGCAATGGGTGTGAGTGTGCAAGACCCTTGTGCTACAGAAAACCTGTTTCATAGTGTTTTTCTCCCCCGTGGCAGCGGGAGCCACCGGAGCCGCAACCCCGTGACACAGCCCAAGGACGAACAGCAGACACGGGACCTTGAATGTCACCAGTGCCACCGCCGTGGCAGGGACGGTGTCACCCGCCACGGGCAGGAACAGTGTCACCCGCCATGGGCAGGAACAGTGTCATCCGCCACAGGCAGGGACAGTGTCACCCGCAACGGGCAGGGACAGTGTCACCTGCAACGGGCAGGGACAGTGTCACCCGCCATGGGCAGGAACAGTGTCATCCGCCACAGGCAGGGACAGTGTCACCCGCAACGGGCAGGGACAGTGTCACCTGCAACGGGCAGGGACGGTGTCACCCGCCACGGGCAGGAACAGTGTCACCCGCCATGGGCAGGAACAGTGTCATCCGCCACAGGCAGGGACAGTGTCACCCGCAACGGGCAGGGACAGTGTCACCTGCAACGGGCAGGGACAGTGTCACCCGCCATGGGCAGCGACAGCGGCCTGTGTCCTCCCAGCCCACCACGGTGCCCCAGTCACAGCTCCAGCGTGACACCGTGACACCGTGACACCGTGACACTGTGACACTGACCTGTGTCACAGCTCTACCCGTGTGACACTGTGACACGGTGACACTGTGACACCATGACACCGTGACGCTATGACACTGACCCACATCACAGCTCCAGCTGTGTGACACTGTGACACGGTGACACTGACCCACGTCACATCCCCACCACGGTGTCCCTCTGCCACCACCCCACACGGTGCCACCGCCCCACGGCACAACCCTTCCAGCCCGTGTCCCCAACCCCCCGTGTGTCCCCAACCCCCATGTCCCCAACCCCCATCATGCCCCCAACCCCCGTGTGTCCCCAACCCCCTGTGTGTCCCCAACCCGCCATGTGTCCCCAGACCCCCGTGTGTCCCCAACCCCCCGTGTGTCCCCAACCCCCATCATGTCCCCAACCCCCCACGTGTCCCCAACCCCCCACGTGTGTCCCCAACCCCCATCATGTCCCCAGCCCCCCCGTGTCCCCGAAGGAGCAGCCGCGGTCACAGCGCCAAATCCCACATTGTTACGTACTTACAGTGACAACCCGAGCGATGACAACGCTGTACACGGCCCGGACCCCCCCGGACCCCCCTGACCCCCCCGACCCCCAGCTCAGCCCCCCCGGGCGCGTTGGGGCTTCACAGCGGGGGGGTCCCTACATTCACGGGGGTCAGGCTGGGCCCCCCCAGGCCCACGGCCAGCGGGAGGTGTGGGGTCCCGCTGGCGGGTCCCCCCCCGCTGTGACGCCGCGGGGGGGGTGGCTCTATCCTAACGCTTAACGAAGCAATAAATTAACGAGGTTCCCAAGAAAAAGGGGGGGGGACAAAGGGGGGGGGGGGCATGGCGGGGGGGGGCAGGGGGTGTACAAAAGGTTCTAGAAAAGGAGGGGGGGGCGGTGGGGTCTGCTCTGCCCTGTGGGGCTGTGCCAGGGGACAGCGGGGACACGGGTGACATGGCCGGGGGGGCGGTGACATGATGGGGGTGGCATAGAGGGGGTGACATGGCTGGGGGGACGTGGGGACGGTGACACGATGGTGCCATGGAGTAGGGGGTGACCTGGGCCCGGGCAGGGGGTGACATGGGCAGGGGGTGACATGGGCAGGGGTGTCACCAGCTGCAGTGCCAGCCTGGGCCCCCCAGTGTCCCAACCCCAGCAGGGCCGGGGGGTGACACCCAGGGATGGGACACCAGGAGGGGGACCCAGGCGTCCGGGGGGGGTTGACAGTGCCACCGCCACGACCCCAGCACCGCGGTGCCACCTGGCACAGGGGACAGCCCAGAGAAGACCCCAGCGGGCGCGGGGGGGCGGGGGGAATAATAAATAGAGCATCAAAAATGCACCCTGTGGGTGTCACCGGGCCGTCCCGGCTATACCAGCGCGGTGCTGGTGTCACCGGCCGTCCCGGCTATACCAGCACAGTGCAGGGGGCATCGGGCCGTCCTGGCTACACCAGCGCGGTGCCGGGGGCACCGGCCGTCCCGGCTATACCAGCGCGGTGCGGGGCTCGCAGGGGCCCACGCTGGCGCAGCTGCTCTTGCGGCGCGGGCCGGGGGTGGCGGGGGGGCCGGCGGCGGCGGTGGCGGTGACGGTGACGGCCGGGCCCTCGGCGGGGCAGCCGTGCTGCAGCAGGATGTCGGCGCACTCGCGGCTGCCGGCGCGGCGGGCGTAGAACAGCGCGGTGCGGCCCAGCGCGTCCCGCGCCCGCACGTCCGCGCCGTACTGCGGGGACGCGGCGTCACGCGTGCCCGGCGTCGCCCGCGGGGGACACGGGGACGCGGCGCGGCCACCGCGGATGTGCCGCGGCACGTGTGGTGGTGGCGCGTTCCCCCGTGGCCATCCCGTGTCCCACATGTTCCCCACAACCATCCCGTGTCACCCATGACCACACCATGTCCCCCATGACCCCCACAACTACCCCATGACCCCCATGACCCCCACAACCACCCCATGACCCCCACGACCATCCCATGACCCCAATGGCCACCCCATGTCCCACAACCATCCCACGTCCCCTACGTCCCCAACAGGCACCCCATGTCCCCCATAACCATCCCATGTCCCCCACGACCATCCCATGTCCCCCATGTCCCCCACGACCATCCCATGTCCCCTATAGCCACCCCATGTCCCCAATGACCACTGCATGTCCCCCACAACCACACCATGTCCCCCGTGACCATCCCACGTCTCCCACAGCCACCCCATGACCCCCATGACCATCCCATGTCCCCTATAGCCAACCCATGTCCCCAACGGCTGTCCCATGACCCCCATGACCATCCCATGTCCCCAACAGCCACCCCATGTCCCCTATAGCCATGCCATGACCACCAAATGATCCCCATGACCATCCCATGACCCCCATGACCACCCCATGTCCCCTGTAGCCACCCCATGACCATCCCATGTCTCCCATGACGATCTCATGACCCCCATGACCATCCTATGTCCCCTATAGCCACCCCATGTCCCCTATAGCCACCCCACAACCCCCACGACCACCCCATGTCTCCCATGACCACCCCACATCCCCTATAGTCACCCCATGCTCTGCATGACCACCCCATGACCCCCATGACCACCCCACGTCCCCCATAGCCGCCCCATGTCCCCTATAGCCACCCCATGACCACCCTACGTCCCCCATAGCCACCCCATGTCCCCTATAGCCACCCCATGACCACCCCACGTCCCCCATAGCCGCCCCATGTCCCCTATAGCCACCCCATGACCACCCCACGTCCCCCATAGCCGCCCCATGTCCCCTATAGCCACCCCACGACCACCCCACGCACCCAGACCAGCAGCTGCGTGACGACCACCATGGCCATGTCGCAGGCCAGGTGCAGCGCCGTGCGCCGCTCCGCGTCCGCGCCGGCCACGTTGAGCTGCTCCTTCGTGCCGTGGGCCAGCAGCAGCAGCACGGCCTCCAGGTCGCGGTCGCGCACGGCGCGCAGCAGCCGCTCGCCCAGCGCCGCCTCGGCCGCCGGCAGCGGCGCCAGGAACAGCCGCTGCTCGTACTTGGCGCGGATCCACGACTCGCGCTCCTCCCTGGGGACGCGCCGGCGTCAGCGGCCGCGGGGTGACACGGCGGGGGCGGGGGACGCGGAACCGCGGTGGCACCCACCGTGGGGACTCGGGGGTGGGCTTGCGGCGGCCCTGCGGGTTCTGCTCCCAGATGCGGTTGGCCGTGGCGTTGCCGATGGAGGTGAGCACCAGCGTGAGCTCGCGCGGCCAGTCGTCCAGGTCCAGCGAGCGCACGCGGGACACGTGCGTCCCCAGGTTGCGGTGGATGCCCGAGCACTCGATGCAGATCAGGGCGCCCAGGTTCAGGCTGGCCCAGGTGGGGTCTGGGGGGGGGCGAGCGGGGGGGTCGGCACGGGGACGGGCGGCCCAGGGGGTGTGGGGGGGGTGGCCATGGGCTCGTGGCGCTGTGCCAAACGTGGCCTCATGTGACACGTGGCATGGTGTGAATGTGGCACAGTGTGACCCATGGACCAGCACTGTGCCAACCGTGGCCTCGTGTGACACGTGGCACGGCGTGATCCATGGTATGATGGGACCCATGGCATGATGGGACATGTGGCATTGTGTGACACATAACATGACATGACCCCTGGCACTGTGCGACACGCCACTGTGTGACCCATGGCACTGTGTGATATGTCACCACGACCACGCCATGTCCCCCACAGCCACCCCATGTGACCCGTGGCACTGTGACACACAGCAGGATGTGACATGGCATGGTGCGAGACACGGCATTGTATGACCCGTGGCACTGTGACCCACAGCACCACATGGCCCACAGCAGGATGTGACCCACAGCCCTGTGTGCCCCATGCCACTTTGTGACCCACGGCATTGTGCCAAGCTCACCGGGCAGCCCGTGGCCCATGTCCCCGCGTCACCCCGCGCCCCGTGTCCCATGTCCCCGTGTCACCCTGTGCCTCGTGTCCCACGTCCACGCATCACCCCATGCCCCGTGTCCCCCCTCCACGTCCCCGCGTCACCATGCGCCCTGTGTCCCATGTCCCTGTGTCATCCCACGCCCCGTGTCCCATGTCCCCTGTCACCCTGTGCCACATGTTCCGTGTCCCACATCCCCGCGTCACCCCGCGCCCCGTGTCCCATGTCCCCGTGTCCCACGTCCCCCGGTCCCCGCACTCACTGGGCGCCCCGCAGTCCACGCAGAGCGAGTTGCCGCGGGCGTTGCGGATGGCCTGGATGGCCACGGCCTCGCTCTGGCTGTCCATGCGCGCCTGGGGGACACGGGGCGGTCAGCGGGGGACACGGGGACACGGGGCGATCCACCGGGGGACACAGGGGGCTGTTGGCGGGGGGACACAGGGCAGTTGGGGGGGGACGGGGGGACACAGGGACATGGGGCAGTCGGCGGGGGGACATGGGATGGGTGGCGGGGAGGACAGGGGGACACAGGGTGGTCGGTGGAGGGACATGGGGGGGTCAGTGGGGGGACATGGGGCGATTGGCCGGGAGACACGGGGGGCGATCGGCGGGGGGACGGGGGGACACGGGGCGGTCGGCGGGGGCCGGGGACACGGGACAGTTGGTGGGGGGACACAGGGCGGTCGTGGGTGGGACAGGGGGACACGGGGGGTGGACAGCGGGGGGACATGCGGGGTGGTCGGCGGGGGGACAGGGGGACACGGGATGGGTAGGGGGGGACAGGGGGACACGGGGTGGTCGGCAGGGGGACACGGGGACACGGAGCGGTCGGGGGGGCCAGGGCCACCGTGCCCCGGGCCAGCCGCGCTCCCACCTTGCTCTTGCCGCTGTCGCAGCACTGCAGGCTGGCCAGGATCTGGCTCTCGATGGCCTGCACCCAGGCGTCGCGCTCCTCGAAGCTGCCGGCCTCGAAGTGCCACGTCTGGCCCGTGCTGGACACGATGAGGAACTCGAAGTTCTCCTCCTCTGCGGGACCAGAGACCCGGCGGGCGGTGGGACGGGGGGGCCACGCTCGGCGTCCCCGCGCCCCACACGGGGTGCCCGGCTGCATCCACACCCACCAGGGCCACGGGGGCCACCAGCGACATCAAGTTCATTGGGGTCACCGAGGCCACCAGGGTCACTGAGCCCACCAGGGACATCAAGTTCATTGGGGTCACTGAGGTCACTGAGCCCACCAGGGACATCAAGTTCATTGGGGTCACCGAGGCCACCAGGGCCACTGGGGCCACCAGGGACATCAAGTTCATTGGGGTCACTGAGGCCACTGGGGCCACCAGGGACATCAAGTTCATTGGGGTCACCGAGGCCACCAGGGTCACTGAGCCCACCAGGGACATCAAGTTCATTGGGGTCACTGAGGTCACTGAGCCCACCAGGGACATCAAGTTCATTGGGGTCACCGAGGCCACCAGGGCCACTGGGGCCACCAGGGACATCAAGTTCATTGGGGTCACTGAGGCCACTGGGGCCACCAGGGACATCAAGTTCATCATGGTCACCGAGGTCACTGAGCCCACCAGGAACATCAAGTTCATTGGGGTCACTGAGACCACCAGGGCCACTGGGGCCACTGGGAACATCAAGTCCATTATCACTGGTGGGTTCACCAGTGTCACCAAGTCCACCAGAGTCACTGGGGACACCAGGGTCACAAGGACCCTTGGGTGTGGGACATCTGGGGGGTTTCTCGAGGCTGTTGTGCGGATGGGTTTCTATCAGGTGGAGGTTTAGTTCTGGAGCAGCCAGGCTCAGCGGAACCTCAAGGCCAGCCTGAAGGCTGAAACACAGCACCCACAGCACCCACAGCACCCACAGCAGCGAGACGGGGCCGCGGGGACAGCTCGTGACCGTGGACGGTGTCCAGTCGGCCACCGCACGCTCGGGGCGCGGACGCTGATGGGGAAGTAACTGCACAGAGAGGGAGGCTGGTTCCTGTAATCAATGGCTTTGCCCGAATTCATATCGGATTGGATGGAGTCCATGAGTTTTCGCCCTCGCAATTGGGGCCACCAGGGCCATTGGAGCCACCAAGTCCACCAGGGCCACTGGGCGCTCCAGGACCACCAGGGTCATGGTGGCCACTGGGTTCCCCAGGACCACCACGGTCATGGTGGCCACTGGGCGCTCCAGGACCACCAAGGGCCACCAGGGTCACCACATCCACTGGGCTCACTGGGGTCTCCAGGACCACCAGGGTCACGGTGGCCACTGGGCTCTCCAGGGTCACCAAGGGCCACCAGGGTCACCACATCCACTGGGCTCACTGGGCTCTCCAGGGCCACCTGGTGGCCTCCAGCATCTCCAGGGCCACCAGGTCACCGCGCTCCCCAGGGGCCACCGGGCTCAGCGGGGACAGCACAGGCCGGGTCCCCGGCTGCGTCCGGTCCCCAACACCTCCCCCCGTCCCCCGCTCTGGGGACCCTGTGGCCGGGGGCGCTGGTGCAGGGGGGCGCTGGCGCAGGGGGGCGCATGCGGGGGTGCAGGCACATGCGGGGGGGCCGGCCGCGCCGCGTTACCTGTTTTATAAATATTTCTTAAACTACCAAAGCTTTTTAATTTCCACATTTTGCGCTTGGCTGCGGAGGGTCCAGCGGCAGCAGAGGGAGGAAACGGGGAGACAGAGTCACGCCGGGACCCCCACGGCCCGGGGAGGGGGACAGGGGGTGCGGGGGTGGCACAGCGAGGGGTGACACGCGGGGACGGGGCGGCAGAGCGTGGCAGGGCGGGGGGGGCAGGATGGGGCCCAGAGCCTGGGGTTGCCCCCACGTGGGGGGGGATGTCCCCGTGGGGCGCGGGGGCCTCGTGTCCCCGGGCTGGGGACACTGTCCCCGCGGTCTCACCTTCCGCCTGCCCGGCCGAGCCCTCGGTCTTGGACGGCGTCATCAGCTTCTTCCGCCGGTGCTTCTTCCTGTCCACCACGGGCGACGGCGGCGGCTCCCGGCCCGTGCTGCCGGCGCTGGGCACGGCCTCCAGTGCGGGGGGTGCGTCTGCGGGACAGCGCCGTCACTGGGGACACCGGGGACACCAGGGCCAACAGGGACACTGGGGCCAACAGGGAGACCAGGGACACCGGCGACACCGGGGCCAACAGGGACACCGGGGACACTGGGGCCAACAGGGACACTGAGTCCAAGAGGGACACTGGGGCCAACAGGGACACTGGGGCCAACAGGGCCAACAGGGCCATTGGAGCCAACAGGGACACCAGGGCCAACAGGGACACCAGGGTCACCAAGTCCACTGGGGCCATTGGAGCCACCAGGGTCCCCAGGTCCACCAGGGCCACTGAGGCCACCAGGATCATTGGAGCAACCAGGGTCACGAAGTCCACCAGGGTCACTGGGGTCATCAGGGTCACTGGGGCCATCAGGGCCACCAAGTTCACCAGGGCCATTGGAGCCACCAGGGTCACCAGGTCCACCAGGGCCACTGGGGTCATCAGGGCCACCAAGTCCATTATCACCGGTGGGTTCACCAGTATCACCAAGGCCACCAAGTCCACCAGAGTCACTGGGGACACGGTCACCAGGGCCATTGGAGCCACCAAGGCCACCAAGTCCACCAGGGCCACCAAGGGGTACCAGGGTCACCACATCCACTGGGCTCACTGGGCTCTCCAGGGCCACCTGGTGGCCTCCAGCATCCCCAGGGGCCACTGGGCTCCGCGGGTGGCACTGAGCTCAGCGGGGACAGCGCAGGCCAGGTCCCCGGCTGCGCCCCAGGGGGGTGGCCGGTCCCCAAGCGGGGACACGCCAGGGACGGTGACACTCACCGGGGGACAGCTTGGCGCTGGATGCGGAGGCGCAGCGCTGCAGGGACCCCTTGCCCGTCGCCTTCATCCCCGGCTCGGGGGGGAGGCTGAGCCCCACGGCTGCGGGTGGCGAAGGACGCGGTGACACGGGGGTCACCGCGGAGCCCCCCCCCGCGGGCGCCCCGTCCTCACCGCCGCCCTCGGGCGCCGTCCCCACGTCCCTCAGCAGCCCGTTGACGCTGGCCGCGGGCCCGCAGGCCGAGATGGCGCGCGGCGGCCGCTTGCCGGGGACCTTGACCGTGGTGCGGAGCAGGTCCATCTCCTTGCCGTGGGTGCTGTGGATGTAGTCCTGCGGCGGGACAGCCCACGGTGACGTCCCCTCCGCACCACGGGGACAGCGCAGGGGACGGGGACACTCACGTTGATGCTGGGGTGGTAGAACAGGAGCCCGTTGCTGGACAAGGTGACGTATTTCTTCTTCCACTCCTTGTTGAGGGAGTTGCCGCTGCGCTTCAGCAGGAAGCTCTGGGGACAAGGGGACGGTGACGGGGACGGGGAGGGGACAGCCGGGACACCGCTGTGCCCCCCCGCTGCTGACCTGCTTGATGGGGATGGCGCGGCCGCTGCCGGCCGCCTCGCCGCGGCTGTCCAGGCTGCGCTTCTCCGAGTCGCTGCCGCGCCGCGTCTGCGGGGACGGGGACATGGGACACGCGGCACCGCGGGGGCCCCGCGGCGCCACCTCTGCCGCCACTGCCCCACCATGGGGCACCCTACGTGCCACGGGTGTCACCTGCTGCGCCACCCTGCCAGGGACACCTGGGGTGCCATGCGTGCCCTGTGTCACCAGCACCCTGCTGGGGGACACCTGAGGTGCCATGTATCCCCCTGTGTCACCAGCACTCTGCTGGGGGACACCTGAGGTGCCATGTATCCCCCTGTGTCACCAGCACCCTGCTGGGGGACACCTGAGGTGCCATGTATCCCCCTGTGTCACCAGCACTCTGCCAGGGGACACCTGAGGTGCCATGTATCCCCCTGTGTCACCAGCACTCTGCCAGGGGACACCTGAGGTGCCATGTATCCCCTCTGTCACCACCACCCTGCTGGGGACATCCCAAGTGCCACATGTGCCCCTGTGTCACCACCACCCTGCTGGGGGACACCTGGGGTGCCATGTATTCCCCTGTGTCACCACTGCCCTGCTGGGGACATCCCAAGTGCCACATGTGCCCCTATGTCACCACCCTGGCAAGGGGACACCTCAAGCAACTTGTGTCCCCTGTTGCCACCACCACTGTCCCAATGGGACACCCCAGGTGCCACACACCCTATGACTCCCCCGCCCTCACAGGCCCCCCAGTGTCCCGTGTCCCGTGTCCCCGCACACTCACGGTGAAGAGGCTGGTGCGGCGCTTGGCCCCGTGGTGCAGGGAGCCGGGGGTCCCCGGGGGGGCGGGGGTGTCACCGCGCAGCTCCCGGTGGGTGACGTTGGGGGTGGAGGGCAGCGAGGATGAGTAGTCGCTGGTGTGGCCGCCGTTGCTGGCCTGGGGGGGACACGGGGTCACCCCGTGGCTGGGGGGGTGGCTGGGGGGGGGTTGGGGGTTTGGGGGTACCTGGGCCCCCCCGACGGGGGTGGAGGCGGCCGAGTGGCTGGGGGTGCTGGGCAGGGACTTGCAGGACGCCGCCAGCTGCTGCTGCTTCCGCAGGGCCACCGCCTTCTGGGCCACTGCGCCCGGAGCCGCGCGTCAGGGGACACGGCAGCGCCCCCCACGGCCACCGGCCCGCAGGGACACTGGCCACGGCCACCTGCCCGCCCAGCCATGATGCCCGGGCCAGCCCGCCCACTGGCCACAGTCCCAGGACACCTGGTCACCAGCCTCTGGCCACAGTCCACAGCCCCGCCAGACACTGGCCACGGCCACCAACCCACCCAACCACAGTCCCCAGCCCATCCTGACCACTGGTCATGGTTCCTGGCCCAGCCAGACATTGGCCATGGCCACCAACCCACCCAGCCACGGTCCCCATCCCATGCTGGCCACTGTCCCCATTCTACATGGCCAACAGCTCCCTGCCACTGGCCACAGTCCCCACCCTACCCAACCACAGTCCCCATCCCTTCCTGACCACTGGTCATGGTCCCCAAGCCACCCAGACATTGGCTACGGTTACCAGCCCATCCACAGTCACCACTGGCCACTGTCCCCATCCTACATGGCCACCAGCCCCCAGGCCAACCCTGTCACCAGCCATGACCCCATCCCACCCAGTTATGGTCCTTGTGTCACCCTGGCCATGGTCCCCAACCCACTCAGACACTGGCCATGGCCAACAACCCATCCAGCCATGGTCCCCAACCCACCCTGGCCATGGTCAACCACCCGACAACCATGGTCCCCATCCCACCCTGGCCATGGTCAACCACCCAACAACCATGGTACCCAACCCACCCTCCCATGGCCAACAACCCAACAACCATGGTCCCCATCCCACCCTGGCCATGATCAACAACCCAACACCCATGGTACCCAACCCACCCTGGCCATGGCCAACAACCCATCCAGCCATGGTCCCCATCCCACCCGACCATGGTCCCCATCCCACCTTGGCCACCAGCCCCATCCCACGTGGCCACCAGCCCCTGCGCCACCACTGCCACACCATCCCGCCACCCCCTGCCCCCCCTGGCCACCGTGCCCGGGGGCCACCCACCCTCCCTGAAGACCCGGTCCACGTTGAGCCCGTAGGTGGCGCAGGTCTCGTAGTAGAGACACCTCCTCATGTCCCCGCAAAGCGCCTGCGCCCGCGCGTCCTCCACCACCCGCGGGCTGGACGCGCTGATCTTGTCTGGGGACAAACCACGGGGTCAGGGGTCTGTCCCCTCCCCGGCCCCGCGGTGCCCCGGCCCCGGCTCACCCTGGGTGCCCACCAGCGCCAGGGCCACCTCGCTGGTGGCGCGGTGGCCGCTGAGCAGCGCGTGCAGCTGCGTCACCTCCTGGAAGCTGCTCTCGTTCTCCAGGCTGAAGACGAAGATGACGGCGTCCGCCCAGCTGGCAAACTGGGGGGGTGCGGGGGGGTCAGGGCTCGGCGCCGGCTGGCACGGCCCCCCCCGCCCCCAGCGTCCCCTACCTGGGCGTCCGGGGGGCCGCTCTCCTCGCGGATCAGCAGGAGGTGGCTCTGGCCATCGACCGTCACCTCGCGCTTGAACTGTCCACCTGGGGACGGACGGACGGACGGGGAGGGGGGGGCCCCGCGGCCTTAAACTTCCCATGGGCACGTCCTGCACCACAGCCTTGGCCACCCCTCCCATGGCCATGCCCAACACCATGACCTTCTCCATCCCATGGCCATGCTCAGCCCATCCCATGGCCATGCCCAACCCCGCAACCTTCTCCATCCCATGGTCATGCCCAACACCATGACCTTTTCCATCCCATGGCCATGCCCAACACCGTGACCTCCTCCATCCCATGGCCATGCCCAACACCGTGACCTTCCCCATGACTATTCCCAGCACCGTGACCTTCTCCATTGCACAGCCATGTCCTACACAATGGCCTCGGTCATCCCATGGCCATGCCCAACCCTGTGGTTTGCCCATCCCATGGCCATGCCCATGCCCACACCAAACACCATGACCTTGGCCATCCCATGGCCAAGCTCAGGTCCATGGCCATGCCCAACACCATGACCTTGGCCATCCCATGGCCATGTCAAGCACCACAGCCTTGTCCATCCCATGGTCATGCCCAACACCGTGGCCTTGGCCATTGCGTGTCTAGGTTTGGGTCCATGGTCATGCCCAACGCTATGGCTGTGTCCATCCCACGGCCATGCCCAACACCATGGCCATGCCCAACACCATGGCCTTGGCCATCCCTTGGCCATGTCAAGCACCACAGCCTTTTCCATCCCAACCACAGCCTTTTCCATCCCATGGTCATGCCCAACACCATGGCCTTGCCCACGCCATGGCCACGCCCAAGCCCGTGGCTTGTCCATCCCTTGGCCAACCCCACAGCAACCGCGGTGGCCACTCACTCTCAGTGGGCTCCAGCCCCACGTAGGAGCCGGTGAGGAAGCGCTGGACCAGCGCTGACTTCCCGCTCTTGCTGCTGCCCAGGACGCCCTGGGGACGGGACACGGGGGCGTCAGCGCGACGGGAACGCGGGGACGCGTGGCGGGGACGGGGGACGCGGTACCCACCAGGCGGATCTCGGGGACAGAGCGGCCCAGGGTCCATTCCTGGCTGTTCACCAAGGCCTCTGCGGGAGGACAGGGGTGAGATGGCACCGGGGCGCCCCACGACACCCCGTGACACCCCGTGACACCCCGTGACACCCCGTGACACCCCGACCTGGGGAGGGGACACGGCCGCCCCCAGCCCTGCGGCAGCGCCGCCGGCAGCATCCGCGTGGGCGGCCACGGAGCGTCACCAGGCAACGGCACCGCACCGCGCCGGGCGGGGGCGGCGCGAGGGACACGGAGACGTGACGTGACGGGGACGCGGCCGTGGGCACGAGGACGCCGCGGGCATGGGGATGTGGTGGGCACGGGGACATGATGGGCATGGGGACACATGGACACGAGGGGCACAGGGACACGATGGGCACCGGGACACAAGGGACACAGGGACACAATGGGTATGGGGGCACGATGGGCACGGGGACACAAGGGACACAGGGACACGATGGGTACAGGGACACAGGGACACGATGGGTATGGGGGCACGATGGGCACTGGGACACAAGGGACACAGGGACACGATGGGTACGGGGACACGATGGGCACCGGGACACAGGGACACGATGGGTACCGGGACACAATGGGCACCGGGACACCAGGGACACAGGGACACAATGGGCACCAGGACATGTTGGGCACAGGGACACAATCTGCACCACAACATGATAGGAATGGGGACACGACGGGCACAGGGTCACGACAGGCACCAGGACACAAGGGACACAGGGACACGATGGGCACCAGGACACGACGGGCACCAGGACGTGGCACGTGTTGGGACACGACGAGCACGAGGCCGCAGCGTGTGGCACGAGGACGGGACGTGGCACGAGGACGCGGCCCACGATGGGCACGAGGACGCGACACGCGTGGTGCACAACGACACGGCTGTCACCAGCGTGCCTGGGGCACGAGGACGCGGTGTGACACAAGCACACTGTGTGACACAAGCACACGGGGTGACACAAGCACACGGGGTGACACCAAGACGTTGCCCACGTCCCCCAGCCCCCCCGCCCACCCCCTCGGGCGCCCCCTGCGCCACGAGAAGGGGAAACTGAGGCAGGCAGGAGCAGAGGGGGGTGTTCCCCCCAACCCGTGCCTCAGTTTCCCCCGTGTCACACGCAGGCGCGTGGCCGGGGGGGTTAACAGCGCTGCCTGCCCCCCCCACGGCACCGGCGGGTCAGCGGTGGGAGGGACGGACGGACAGACACGGGGTGGTGGGACAGACGGGCGACGGGTGAGTGGGATGAACGGACGGACGAATGTGACGCATGGATGCTGATGGGACGGAGGGACGGACAGACGGACGCAGAGACAAAGCGACGGGTGCGGGATCGGCCTCTGAGCCCGACGGAGCCGCCGGGGGGAAACTGAGGCACGGGAGCCCCCCATGGCCGAGCCCACGTCACCGCCCCCCCCGCACAGTGACCCCAGGACGCCTGGGTCCCCCGCGGGGGTGGCCCTGCCTGGCGGGTCACAAGTCCCCCACCAGCCCCCCAAATGCCGCAGCCCCCACCGACCCCCCACGCCATGGGGCACAGACGGGTCCTCCTGCCCCACTCATCTCCCCCCCCACCACGGGCACAGGCGGCGCGTGGACCCAGGCATCCGGGAGCACCCCAAACCCCCGTCCCCACCAACCTGGAGAAACTGTGGCACTGGATGGGGGGGGGAAACTGAGGCACAGAATGTCCCACGGACCCCCCCCATGCGTCCAGCTCATGCAGGGAAACTGTGGCACGGGATGGGGGGGAAACAGGCACGGGATGGGGGAAACTGAGGCACGATGGGGGAAACTGAGGCACGGCACATCCCACGGCACGGCCAGCGCGGACCCCCCCCCCACATCCAGCTCATGTGGGGAAACTGAGGCACAATGGGGGAAACTGAGGCACGGGATGGGGGGCAACCGAGGCACGGGGTGGGAAACAAACCGAGGCACGGGATGGGGGGGAAACTGAGGCACGTAACATCCCACGGCACGGCCAGCGCAGACCCCCCCGTGTCCAGCTCACGTGGGGAAACTGAGGCACGGGATGGGGGGAAATGAGGCACGATGGGGGGAAACTGAGGCACGGGATGGGGGGGAACCGAGGCAGGATGGGGGAAACTGAGGCACGGCACATCCCACGGCACGGCCGGCGCGGACCCCCCCGCGTCCAGCTCATGCGGGGAAACCGAGGCACGGGTGGGGGCAACCGAGGCACGCCGGCCCTGCCCCCCGCGCCCCCCGCCGGTACTCACTGGGGGAGGCGGCTCTGGGCGCGTCGGTGCCGAGCGGCGCCCACGGCCCCGCGGGGTGCGTGGGGGTGGCCGCGGGGCTCTTGGCGAAGATGCCGCTGATGAACTTGAGCATCTTGCGGTCGCGGGTGGACGCTCGGCCGCCCTCGCGCCCCCGCTTGAGCCCCGTCTCGGCGCCCGGGGGGGGCTGCGCGGGGAGCGGGCTCAGCCCCCCCGGGCCCGGGTGCAGGTCGCTGTTGTCCAGGGTCTTGCTCTTCCCCTTGCGGGGAGACAGGCGGGCGCGCGCCGCCGGCCGGGGCCCCCCCTCGGCTCTGCCCCCCGCTTTGGGGCGCCCTTTGCTGTCGCCCTCGGGCCAAGACAGGCGGCTGCCCGCGGCTTTCGGGGGGGTCTTGCTCGGTTTGGGGGGGTCGGCCCCCACCTTGGCACCGCTGGTCGTCACCGTCTTGAAGGGTTTGGCGCCGGCCAAGCGCAGGCGGCGGGGGCCGGCGGACGGGTGGGGGGACGAGGCGCCGGGGGGGGCGGCCGGTTTGGCCCCGTCTTGGGGGGGACACTCGGGGTGCGCCCAGCTGGCCTGGGCCAGCAGCGGCCGGCGGGGGGGGCCCCGGGGGGGACGCGCACTCTTGGGGTCCCCGCTCCCCCGCCGCCCCCAAGGTGCCCTTGACCCCCCGGGCGAGCGCGTCGGGTTTGGGGGGCACCCCGGGTGGGGGGGGCAGCAAGGCCGGGTCGGGCTTGGGGGGCACGGCGGGCGGCGGGGGGGGCAGGAACGCCGGGTCGGGTTTGGGGGGGACGGCGGGGGGAGGGGGTAAGGAGGCCGGGTCGGGTTTGGGGGGCAGCATGGGGGGGGGCACCAAGGCCGGGTCGGGTTTGGGGGGGGACGGTGGGCGGCGAGCGGGGGCGGTGGGCGCCATGGCCGCGGGGGGGGGCGCTGCCGCGGGGGGGGGCGGGCGCTTCCCCGCCGCGTGTCCCGGCGGGACTGGGGGTGCGGGGGCTCCCGGGGGGGTCGGGGGGGCCGCTGCTACTTATCCAAAGAGCGTCCTGGCGCTGGAACAGCCGCTCCGGCCGCTTGGCTTTGCCGCCCCCGCCGGGCTCCTCGGCGCGGGGGGGGGGCCCGGCCGCGGGGTGGGGGGGTCCATCGCTGCCCCCCCCCGCCTGCTCCGGCTCTGCCACCGACTCGAGCTTGACCAGGGTGAGCGAGATGAGGTAGGTGGTCCGGCGCTGGAGGCCGCTACTCCTGCTCATGGGTGCGGGCAGGGCAGCCCCCCCCGCGCCGACCCCCGGAGCCAGGTGCGCAGCTCGGCCCCCCCCCCGGTTTCAATCTCCCCCCCCCCCTTATTTTCCTGTCTGTTTAATCCCCCTCCCGGCTCCGCGGCCGCCGGTGCCGGAGGATGCTCGGCGCGGTCCCCACCCCCGGCCCTGCCCCCCCGAAGCCGTTGTCCCCCCCCCCGGCTCGCCCGCCCCCGGAGGGGTTGGAACCGAGCTGTGCCCCCCCCCACCCGCTTCCAAAATCCAACCCCCCCTTCCCCCCCACGGAGGGATGGGGGACGTCCCCCCCCCCCCCCTCACCCGCACCCCGGGTTTAGGGCATCGTGGGGGGGTCCCCAGCGCTGGGGGGGCGGATGGAGGGATGGGATGGGGGGGTTTTGGGGGTGCGGGAGGTTGGGGGGTGATGGGACGGGGGTGATGGGGTGGGGGGGGGGTGTGGAGGGTTCTAGGGGAGGGATGTGGGTTATGGGGGGGGGGGTTATGGGGCGGGGGGGGCCATGCCCGGGACCCCCCGGGACCGGGGCTCACGGCAGCGCCCCGACAGCTCCGTCCGTGGCGGGGGGGGCCCTGCTCGCCCGGGGGGGCCCTGCTCGCCCGGGGGGGCCGAGCCCGCCGTTCGCCGCCATTCGCCGCTGCCGGGGCCGGCGGGGGCGGGCGGGGGGGGCGGGGGCCGGGCCGGGGGGGGGCGGGGGCGGGCGGCGGCCCCATCGCTACCGGGCAGGCGCGAGCGCTCCCGGCACCCCCCCCGCTTTGCTGTGCCCCCCCAGCATCCCACCCCCTGCCGCGGGGGGACCGCGGAGGTTACGGGGGGCTATGGGGGGGCCATGGGGTCTGGGGGGGCCGTGGGGGGGCGGGTGACACGGGGCGGACCCCCCCGGGTTCCCATTTTCGGGCATTTTTAGCGGCGGCGCAGGAATCCTCCGCATCCCGTTGCCACGGCAACGGCGGGGCTGGCGACACGGGGACCGGCGCTGGCGACACCGGCAGCGGGCGGGCACCGCCACCCCGGCCACCCCCGGCCGCTCTGTCCCCCCCCCGCGCCGCGGTGACACCCCCGGGCACGCCGGCGTGTCCCCGTGTCACAGCCCGGGCTTGGGGACACAGAGACAGACACGGGACCCTGGGGACAGGGACAGGGCTCGGGGACAGACACAGGACCATGGGGACAGACACAGGGACAGGGCTCGGGGACAGACATGGGGACCAGGACAGGGCTCAGGGACAGACACAGAGACAGACACGGGACCCTGGGGACAGGGACAGGGCTCCGGAATGGACAGGGGGCTCAGGGACAGAGACGGTGCCAGGGGACAGATGTGGCGCTTGGGGACAGATGTGGCCCTTGGGGACACGGTGCCTGCTGGGGCTTGGCGGGTCCGGAGCCCCCACCCTCTGACCCCCTTCCCAGTACAGCCCAGTCCCTCCCAGTGCCCCCTCCCACGGCTCACGGGTGGCACCGTGTCCCATGCCATGCCAGGGTCACCCTGGGGACAGCTGTGTCCCCATCCCGTGTCACCAGCCCCTGCTGCCCCCCCGGGGGTGGGGGGGGGCTCTGGGGGACACTGGTGGGTGTCCTGTGCCCCCCATTGGTGCTGGGTACCGCTTTGTGGGCGCTTAGCAACCAGGCATCCCCCTGCTTCCCGTTGCCATGGCAACCGCACTGGGGAGATGCCAGAGTGCTGGGGGGGGGCACAGGGATGTGGGGGTTCAGTGCCAGGCGGGGGGGGTCTCACCGGCACCCGCGTCCCCAGCGCCACCGTCCCACCGGCAAATAACCAGGGACCGTGGGGGGGCTCAGCCCCCTCTAAATCTCCGTGGGGCCCCCCAAAAGCAAGCCCCCCCCCCACCCGGCAGCAGGGCCCCCCGGTGGTGAGGAAACGTCCCACGTCACCGACCGCAGCGCCGGGGCTGCTGCACCGGAAACCGCCCCACGGCACAGCCGCGGCACCGGGGCAGCGACCCCCACCCCCCCGGGGCCTGTGACCCCCCCGTCCCCACGTGGGAGCCGGGGGGGACGGTGCCAGGTGCTGGGGGGGATTGGGGTGCGGGTGCCCTGTGGTTTGGAGGCCACGCTGGAGGAGGAAGCAACAGCAGCTCCTGTCTGTCTGTCCCTCCAGCCTGCTGTCTGTCTGTCCGTCCTTCCATCCGTCAGCCAGCCGTCTGTCCATCCGTCCCATCCAGCAATCCATCCCTCAGTCCGTCTGTCCAACCCTCTGTCCATCCATCCCTCCAGTCAGCTGTCCATCTGTTCATCCATCCATCTGTCCATCCATCCAGCTAGCCAGTCAGCTGTCTGTCTGTCCATCCCCCTGTCCATCCTTCCATCCCTCGTCCAGCCAGCCATGAGTCCATCCATCCGTCCATCTGGCCGTCCCTCTGTCCCTCCATCCAGCCAGCAAGCCAGCTAGCTGTCCATCCATCCATCTGTCCATCCGTCCATCCCATCCATCCGTCTCTCATCTATCCAGCTGTCCATCTGTCCATCTATCCACCTGCCAATCCCTCTGTCCATCCGTCCATCTGTCCCTCTCTCTGCTCCCCCAGTCCCTGCATCTCCTGTCCGTCCCTCTGTCTGTCCCGCTGTGCCTCACCCCCGTCCCACTGTCCGTCCCTCTGTCCATCCATCCATCCGTCCCTCTCTCTGCTCCCCCTGTTCCTCCATCTCCCGTCTGTCCATCCACCTGTCCCGCTGTCCGTCCCGCTGTCCGTCCCGCTGTCCCTCCACCCTTCACCCCCGTCCCTCTGTCCATCCTGCTGTCCATCCTGCTGTCCATTCCGCTGTCCATCCCGCTGTCCCTCCACCCCTCACCCCCGTCCCTCTGTCCGTCCCGCTGTCCGTCCCGCTGTCCCGCACCTCTCAGGGCTGCCAGTGTCCCCAGCAGGCTGTCCCGCAGCCGCGGCTCCGCCACCGTCCCCGCCAGCCGCGCCAGCTGCTCCACGTGGCGCTGGGCGCTCCGGTGCCGCTTCACCTCGGCGCGCACGGCGGCCAGGACCTGCTGCCGGGGGGCGGCCATGGCCCCGCGCCCTCAGCTCCGCGGGGTCATGGCGGGGCCCGGTTCATCCGGCGTCACCGCGCGGGACGCGCTTCCTGCCTGGCGTCACCTCCGTGGGGTGGTGGCACCCGGTGGGGCTGGTGGCACCCAGTGGGGCCGGTGGCACCTCCGTGGGGCCGGTGGCACCTCCGTGGGGCTGGCGGCACCTCCGTGGGGCTGGTGGCACCCGGTGGGGCCGGTGGCACCTCCGTGGGGCCGGTGGCACCTCCGTGGGGCTGGCGTCACCTCCGTGGGGCTGGTGGCACCCAGTGGGGCCGGTGGCACCTCCGTGGGGCCGGTGGCACCTGGTGGGGCTGGCGTCACCTCCGTGGAGCTGGTGTCACCTCCAAGGGGTTGGTGTCCCCTCCGTGGGGCTGGCTTCACCTCCGTGGGGCCAGTGTCACCCTGTGGAGCCAGTGTCCCCTCCGTGGGGCTGTTGTCCCCTCCGTGGGGCTGGCTTCACCTCCGTGGGGCCAGTCTCCTCTCTGCGGGGCTGTTGTCCCTTCCGTGGGGCTGTTGTCCCCTCCGTGGGGCCGGTGTCACCCTGTGGAGCCGATGTCCCCTCTGTGGGGCTGGTGTCCCTTCCGTGGGGCTGGTGTCCCTTCCGTGGGGCTGGTATCCCCTCCGTGGGGCTGTTGTCCCCTCCGTGGGGCCGGTGTCACCCTGTGGAGCCGGTGTCCCCTCCCTGGGGCTGGTGTCCCCTCCGTGGGGCTGGTGTCCCCTCCGTGGGGCCGCCACGGGCGCAGGGCCGGGCCTGGGAAGGCGGCGGCACCGCAGCGTCACCCGCCCCGTCGGCGTGTGGGGACACGCCGGGACGCGCCACGGCCCGGCACACCCGCCGCCCCCCCACGCGTGGGGACGCACGGGGACATGTGGGGGGACACAGACTGGGAACACGCTGGGGACACCACGGGACACCCGCTCGTGCACACGCGGGGACCCCGTGCGGCCCCGGACACGCTGAGGACACGCACGTGGTGACACAGACACGCTGGGGACACGCGGGGGGGCTACGGGGGGCACCGGGGAGCTATAGGGGGGCCATAGGTGTGGCCAGGGGGACACTTGGGAGGCTATAGGGGGGTCTATAGGAGGGGGGGGGGCAGTAGGGAGCATAGGGGTGGTGATGAGGGGTCTATAGAACCTGGGGGGGCTATAGGGGGCCGGGGGGGATACAGGGACCGGGCGGGGGGGTACAAAGCTCCCGGGGTTGCTCGCTCCTCCTTCCACTTCCGCCATGTGCGCATCCCCCGGGCGGCGGCCTCAAAACGCGCGCCGCGCATGCGCCGGCCTCTCGGTGAGCACTTCCGCCCGGCCTTGCCCGGACAGAAGGAGAGCGTCGGCGCGGAAGGGGCGTGTCGGGCGTGTCGCGCAGGCGCAGTGCGGCGCTCGGGAGCGGGGCCGGGATTTAAAGGGGCCGGAGGCGGGTGGGGCCGCGCTGCCCCCCCCGGGACCCCCGCCATGGTGTGCGGCGGCTTCGCCTGCTCCCGCAACGCCCTCTGCGCCCTCAACGTGGTCTATGTGGTGAGCGGAGCCGCGTCTGCGGCTGGGGGGCCCTGAGACCCCCCGATCGCGGGGGACTTGGGGGGGCTGGGGGTGGGGGGGGCACCATTGGGTTGTGTGAGCACTTTAAAGGGTAAGGTGGGGGGGGGAAGTCATGATGGGGAACAACCCCTCGATTTGGGGCTGGGGGATGTGACCCCCCGGGGGTTTGGGGGATCCCTCTTGGTTGTGGGGCGCTGGGGCACCGTAGAGCGAGGGGGGGACGCTATTGCCCCCCAAAGGGGTGAGGCTGGGGGGGGGTGGGACCTGCTGAGGGTCCTTGGGGGGGTGTGGGGTGCTCTGCTTTGGGGGGTCATGGCCTGGGGACCGCAGCCCGTGTGTCCCCCCACTTGGGTGACACTGGGGACATGGTGGGGGGCTGACACGCGGGGGTACCCACACCCCCACAGGGACCCCCTTGGGAGGGGGGGTACCCCATACCCCCCTATAACGGGGCGGGGGGGGAACTGAGGCAGGCGCCGCACGGCTCCCCCCCTCCCCGTCTTCCGGGGGGTCCCACGCGTGTCCCCGCAGCTGGTGGCGCTGCTGCTGATCGCCGTGGCCGCGTGGGGCCGGGGCGCGGGGGTGCCGGGGGTGCCGCTCACCGGCGGCGCCATCGCCGTGGGGGTCGTGCTGCTGCTGCTGGCGCTGCTGGGGCTGCTGGGGGCGGCGCGCCACCACCAGGTCCTGCTCTTCTTCGTATCCTTCGCGGCGGGGGGTCCCCACATCCCCCCCCCCGGGGTCCCCACATCCCCCCCCTCCGGGGTCCCCACATCCACCCCAGTGTCCCCGACCACCCCCAGTGTCACCAGCCCCCTCGGTGTCCCCGCAATGGGGACACTGGGGGGGACGCAGGGTGGGACTGGGGGGGATTCCTGACACACATGAGACCCCCCCCGGGGTCCCCAAATCCCCTCCCCCGGGGTCCCCACATCCACCCCAGTGTCCCCGACCACCCCCAGTGTCACCAGCCCCCTCGGTGTCCCCGCAATGGGGACACTGGGGGGACGCAGGGTGGGACTGGGGGGGATTCCTGACACACATGAGACCCCCCCCCCGGGGTCCCCAAATACACCCCCTGGGGTTCCCAAATCCACCCCAGTGTCCCCAACCACCCCTGGTGTCACCAGCCCTCTTGGTGTCCCCGTAATGGGGACACTGGGGGGAACACAGGATGGGATTGGGGGGGGGGCGCGTCCTGAGATTCCTGACACACATGAGACCCCCCCCCCCCGGGGTCCCCACATACACCCCCGGTGTCCCCAACCACCCCCAGTGTCACCAGCCCCCTTGGTGTCCCTGCAATGGGGACACTGGGGGGAACACAGGATGGGACTGGGGGGGGGTTCCTGACATTCCTGACACACGAGACCCCCCCGCCGGGGTCCCCAAATCCACCCCAGTGTCCCCACATAGACCCCGGTGTCCCCAACCACCCCCGGTGTCACCAGCCCCCTTGGTGTCCCCGCAATGGGGACAGTGGGGTGGATGCAGGATGGGACTGGGGGGTGTTTCCTGGGATTCCTGACACACATGAGACCCCCCCCCGGGGTCCCCACATACACCCCGTGCCCCCCCCCCCATTGACACTGCGAGCCGGGGGTCCCCGTGCGCCCCCCCCCCCCCCATTGACACTGCGAGCTGGGGGTCCCCGTGCCCCCCCTTGACTCCCCCAGTACATGATCATCCTGGGGCTGGTGTTCCTGGTGCAGTTCGGGGTCTCCTGCTCCTGTTTGGCCATCGACCGCAGCCGCCAGGTCAGTCCCGGCCCGGGGGGGTCACACCGCGCCCCCCCCCCGAAAACACACCCCCACCCCGGGGTGGGGGGGAAGACCCGAGCCCCCTGAGCCGATGGGGGGATCCCTCCAACCCCTCCTGCTTCCTCAGTCCTGGGGGGGTGTCCCCATGATGCGGGGGGGTGATACGGGGGGGGTCACTAATTAATTTAATTGGGGGGGTCCTGCCTCGTGTCCCCCCACAGAGGGATTGGGGGGTGTGGGGGGACCCCTCTAACCCAACCTCAGCCCACGGTGGGGGGGGATTGTTCCATGGTGTGTGGGGGTCATACGGGGGTGGGGGGGGTCACTAATTAATTTGATTGGGGGGGTCCTGCCTTGTGCCCCCCCACAGAGGGATTGGGGGGTGTGGGGGGGACCCCTCCTGGCTCCTTGTCCCTGGGGGGTTTCTCCCCGTGGCTGGGGGTGGTGACCCGGGGGGGGTCACTGATTGATCTCCCGGGGGGGTGCCCCCCCCGTGCCCCCCCCCCCCCCATAGGAGCAGCTGTTCAGCTCGGCCTGGCACATCCTGAGCAACGAGACGCGCGCGGAGCTGGAGCGGCGCCTGGACTGCTGCGGGCTGCGCAACCGCAGCGCCCCCCCCGCCGAGCTGCCCCCCTGCCCCGCCGTGAGTGCCGCGGGGGGGCCCGCCCCTCTGCCCCCCCCCCCCGCGGCCCTGACCCCCCTGTGCCCCCCAGGGCTGCAGGAGCGTCCCCGGCGCGCGCTGCCCGACCTGCGGCGACAAGATGCTGCGGCACTCGGACGAGGCGCTGAAGATCCTGGGGGGGGTCGGCTTGTTCTTCAGCTTCACCGAGGTAAAGGGGGGGCCCGGGGAGGGGGGGGGGGGTCGCACACACTTTGGGGGGGGTCACATGTGCTTCGGGGGGTCGCTGGGCCCCCCTGACCCCCCCAATTCCTCCGCAGATCCTGGGGGTCTGGTTGGCCATGCGCTACCGCAACCAGAAGGACCCGCGCGCCAACCCCAGCGCCTTCCTATAGCGGGGGGGTCACTGCCCTCCTGGGCGGGGGGGTCCTGTCCCTCCTGGGGGATCCTGTCCATTTTTGGGGGTGCGGGACCCCCCCGCCACGTCCCCCAGCAGCTGATTGGCCACCTCCCCCCCCCCCCGCCAGCCGCATGAAGCCTCTGGGGGCCGTGGCAGCGCCCGGGGGGGTCCCGGCCACCCCCGCACTGGGGGGGACACAGTGACCCCCCCAGCCACCCCCTCCCCCCCAGCCCCATCCACCCCCCCAAACTGGTTATTTATGCAGCAGGAGGGGCCCAGCCCCCCCACGCCAGCGCTGCCGGGGGGGTCAGGGTGGCATGTTGTGTCCCCCCCCCGCTGTCACCAAAGGGATGTCACTGTGTCCCCCCCTCAAATAAACAGCTGACAGTGACAGTGGCTCTGTTTCTCTGGGGGGACCCCCCCATACCACTGCCCCCCCAATGACACACAAACAAGCGCCGGTAACAAAATGGGTGGGGGAGCCAGGCTGCCCCCCCCTTTATTATCAAAATGGGGGGGCCCACATCCCCCCATGTGTCCCCCCCACCCCGGTGTGAGCGAAGCACCAGCACGGGACGCGTCACCGTCCATCACGGGGGGTCCCGGGACCCCCCATGTCTGCAACCCCGGGGGGGTGTGGGTGCCCCCCCGCGGGGTGTGTGTCCTGGGAGCTGGGGGGTCCCTACCCCTGCTCCCCCCCCCGCTCCTGCAGGTACAGGTGCTGCAGGGCGTTGAACGCGGAGATGCGCTTGTAGGGGTCAAAGGTCAACATCTCCTGGGGGGGGGACACGGGGACATTGTCACCCCCCACCCCCCCCACAGGCTGCAGAGCGCGGGGGGGGACGTGTCCCCAAAGCTGGGGGGTTTGTGTGGTGTTTCCCCCCCCCGTGTCCCCATATCCCCCCCATGGTGTCCCAGTGTCCCCCCAGTGTAACCATGCCCCCCCGGTGTCCCTGTATTCCCCCGTGTTGCCCTGGTGTCCCCATCCCCCCACATTGTGTCCCCCCCGCATGGTGTCCCCGTATTCCCCCCCAGTGTCCCTGTCCCCTCCCATTGTGTCCCCCCCACATGGTGCCCCCCCGGTGTCCCTGTGTCCCCCGCCATGGTGCCCCCCCTCAGTGTCCCTGTATTTCCCCTTCAGTGTCCCCGTGTTGCCCTGGTGTCCGTGTCCCCCCCCATGGTGTCCCCCCCCCATTGTGTCACCCCAGTGTCCCTGTGTCCCCCCCCCGGTGTCCCCGTCCCCCTCACCAGCAGCAGCTGTGTCCCCAGGGGCTCCATGTCGGGGACGAACCCCTGCGCGGGCTGGGGGGGCCGGGGGGCGAAGGCTCCGCGGGGGAGGGCGACGTCGCGGGGCCACTCGTCCTCCAGGGGGAGCCCCAGCAGGCTGGGGACACGGGGGACACGGGGTGAGACACCCCCAGCTGACCCCCCCCAGCCCCCCATGCTGCCCCCCGACCCCCCAGCTGACCCCCCCAGCCCCCCATCCTGCCCCCCGACCCCCCAGCCCCCCATGCTGCCCCCCGACCCCCCCGCTGACCCCCCCAGCCCCCCATCCTGCCCCACGACCCCCCAGCCCCCCATGCTGCCCCCCGACCCCCCAGCTGACCCCCCCAGCCCCCCATCCTGCCCCCTGACCCCCCAGCCCCCCATGCTGCCCCCCGACCCCCCCGCTGACCCCCCAGCCCCCCATTCTGCCCCCCGACCCCCCAACTGACCCCCCTCCCAGCCCCCCATGCTGCCCCCCGACCCCCCCAAACTCACTCAAATATCTTCCCCAGCTGATCGGCCTCCGAGTTCCCGCAGAAAAGGGGCCTGGGGGGGACATGAGGGGGTCACCATGGGGGACATGGGGAGGGGGGTCACCAGGGGGGAACACGGGGGGGTCACCATGGGGAAAATGGGGAGGGGGGGACACGGGGGGGGTCACCATGGGGGACATGGGGGGGGGGGGGGGGGGTCAGCGGGGGGGGATGGGACATGGGGGGGGTCACCGGGGTTGGGGGGGGACACAGCGGGGGGGTCAGCGGGGGGGGGGGGGGGGGGTCACCGGGGCGGGGGGGGGAGGACATGGGGGGGTCACCATGGGGGATGTCACCAGGGGGACACACAGGGACACCCCCCCTCCCCACTGCTGCTGGCACCCCCAGGTGAGGGACACCCCCACTGTCCCCGCTGCCAGCAGCACCCGTGTGGTCCCCATGTCCCCCCGTGTCCCCATGTCCCCCGTGTCCCTCACTTCCTGCGGGACATCTCGGCGAAGATGCAGCCCACGCTCCACACGTCCACGGGGGTCGCGTAGGTCGACTGCAGCAGCACCTCAGGGGCGCGGTACCACAGGGTCACCACCTGCCGCCGGGGTCACCACAGGTCACCCACTGCCACCGGGGTCACCCATGGGTCACCCACTGCCGCCGAGGTCACCGCGGGTCACCCACTGCCACCGGGGTCACCCACGGGTCACCCACTGCCACCAGGGTCACCCATGGGTCACCACGGGTCACCCACTGCCACTGGGGTCACCACAGGTCACCCATGAGCACCAGGGTCACCCACAGTCACCATCCCACCCGTGTCCTGTCCCCATGTCCCCCTGCCCAGGGGTCAGGTCCCCCCGTGTCACTTGCCCTGAGATTCAGAGCCACCCCATGTCCCTGTGTCCCCCACCCCAGGCCCCCCTGTGCCCCCCCTGTCCCGCACCCTAGGGGTCAGGCCCCCCCCATGTCCCCCACCCCGGGGTCAGTGCCCCCACATGTCACCCTGGGTGTCAGGGCCCCCCTGTGCCCCCCCCGTGTCACGCACCCCGGGGGTGAGGGCGGCGTGGCCGCTGTAGACGCGGGCCAGCCCGAAGTCGGCCAGCTTGAGCCGCCCGCCGCTGGTCACCAGGATGTTCTCGGGCTTCAGGTCGCGGTGCACGATGCAGTGCGAGTGCAGGAAGTCCAGCCCGCGCAGGCACTGCCGCAGCAGCTCCTGGGGACGGGTCACCTCGGGTCACCCCCATGTCCCCAATGCACACACTGATGGTGTCGGGGTGCGCAAGTCCAGCCCGCGCTGGCACTGCCGCAGCAGCTCCTGGGGACACGGTCACCCCGGGTCACCCATGTCCCCCATGTCCTTCCTGTCCCTCCTGTGTCCCCCATGTCCCACTGTCCCCCGTGTCCCCCCTGTCCCTTTGTCCCCGTGTCCCCCATGTCCCCCTGTCCCCCGTGTCCCCATGTCCCCCACATGCCCCCTGTCCCCCATATCCCCCCTGTCCCCCACATCCCCCCGTGCCCCTGTCCCCGTGTCCCGCACCCGGACGGTGTCGGGGGGCAGCCCGTGCGCGGGCGCCCTGTCCAGGAAGGTTTTCAGGTCCTGCTCCACGTGCTCGAACACCAGCGTCACTTTGGTCTCGCGCTCCGAGCGGGAGGTGGCGCAGACGTCCATGAGCCTGGGGACATGGGGACATGAGGACACGGGGACACAGGGACATGGACAGACACGGAGACATGGGATGGACACGGGGGTCACAGGGACATGGACAGACACGGGGACATGGACGGACACGGGGACATGGACGGACACCGGGACACAGGACAGACACGGGGGACACGGGGACACGGGATGGACACGGGGACACGGGATGGACACGGGGACACGGACAGACACGGGGACACGGGATGGACACGGGGACACGGGATGGACACGGGGACACGGACAGACACGGGGACACGGACAGACACGGGGACACGGGATGGACACGGGGACACGGGACAGACACGGGGACACGGGATGGACACGGGGACACGGGACAGACACAGGAACACAGATGGACACGGGGATGTGGGCGCACAGACAGACACGGGGACACGGGACAGACACAGGGACACGGGATGGACACGGGACAGACATGGGGACACGGGACGGACACGGGGACATGGATGGACACGGGGATGCGGGCACATGGACGGACACGGGGACATGGATGGACATGGGACAGACACGGGGACATGGGGACACAGACGGACACGGGGACACGGACGGACACAGGACGGACACAGGAACACAAGATGGACACAGACAGACATGGGGACACGGACGGACACGGGGACACAGGAACACAGGACAGACACAGGGATACGGGGACAGGGATGGACACGGGGACACGGGACAGACACGGGGACAGGGACGCGGGGGTCACCCGGGAGCCACGTTGCCGCGTCCCGTCACCCCGTCTCGTGTCCCCCCCGTCTTGTGGCCATGGGGCGGGAGGTGGCCGCTTGTCCCTGTGTCCCCAACGTGGCCACGGGGCAGATGTCACCAAACCCCCGTCCCCCACCCCACACCTGTGGGGCTGTGGGTGGGGCCAGGGGTGGGGCTGGTGAGTCAAGCCACGGGTGGGGTTGCGGGTGGGGCCGGCGGTGGGGCCGGTGGGTGGGGCAGTGGGTTGTGCCATGGGTGGGGCAGTGGGTGGGGCAGTGGGTAGCGCCATGGGTGAGGCTGTGGGTGGGGCCACGGGTGGGTGTGGCCAGGGGTGGGGCTGTGGGTGGGGCCGTGGGTAGCGCCATGGGTGGGGCTGTAGGTGTGGCCAGGGGTGGGGCAGTGGGTTGTGCCATGGGTGAGGCTGTGGGTGGGGCCGGCGGGGTAGCGCCACGGGTGGGGCTGTAAGTGGGGCCACGGGTGGGTGTGGCCAGGGGTGGGGCAGTGGGTCGTGCCATGGGTGGGGCCGTGGGTGGGGCCAGTGAGTAGCGCCATGGGTGGGGCTGTGGGTGGGGCCGCGGGTGGGTGTGGCCAGGGGTGGGACAGTGGGTCGTACCATGGGTGGGGCCGTGGGTGGGGCTGGTGGGTGGGGCCGGTGGGTCACGCTGTGGGTGGGGCCAGTGGGTGGGGCTGGTGGGTAGCGCCATGGGTGGGGCTGTGGGTGGGGCTGTAGGTGGGGGCCGCGGGTGGGTGTGGCCAGGGGTGGGACAGTGGGTCGTGCCATGGGTGGGGCTGTGGATTACGCCGTGGGTGGGGCCAGTGGGTGGGGTAGGTGGGTGGGGCTGTGGGTGGGGCCGTGGGTGGGGCTGTAGGCTGCGGGTCGGGGGTCACGCGCTCACCGCACGACGTTGGGGTGCCGGAAGTGCTGCAGGCGCCGCAGCAGCGCCACCTCGCGCACGGCGCTGAGCGGGAGCCCGTCCGCCGCGCGCGCGCCACGCGCACGCTCTTGAGCGCCACCACGCGGCCGCTGCGCCGGTCGCGCGCCTTGAACACCGTCCCGGACGCGCCGCCCCCGATCCGCGCCACCGGCTCGTACTGCGCCATCTGCGCCCCAGAGAGACCAGAGAGACCATAGAGACCACCGAGACCAGAGAGACCATGGAGACCCACAGAGACCACAGAGACCGACCATAGAGACCATGGAGACCATAGAGACCATAGAGATCCATTGAGACCATAGAGACCCACAGAGACCATAGAGACCATAGAGACCAGAGAGACCCAGACCCATAGAGAGACCCCGACCCATAGACACCCACAGAAACCATAAAGACCCATAGAGACCATAGAGCCCCATAGAGACCATAGAGACCCCGACCCATAGAGAGACCCCAACCCATAGACACCCACAGAAACTATAGAGACCCATAGAGACCCAGAGACCCATAGAGACCATAGAGACCCCGACCCATAGTGACCATAGAGACCCATAGAGACCATAGAGACCCAGACCCATAGAGAGACCCCGACCCATAGAGACCCATAGAAACCCCGACCTATAGAGACCCATAGAGACGGGTCAGCCTGACCCATAGAGACCCGTAGAGACCCCGACCCACAGAGACCCCAACCCATAGGGACCCCTAGAGACCCATAGAGACGGGTCAGCCTGACCCATAGAGACCCTGACCTATAGAGACCCACGGGTCAGCCTGACCCACAGAGACCCCGACCCATAGAGACCCACAGAGACCCATAGAGACCCTGACCCATAGAGACCCGTGGGTCAGCCCGACCCACAGAGACCCCGACCCACAGAGAGACCCTGACCCATAGAGATCCCCCAACTCACAGAGAGACCCCGACCCATAGAGACTCCCTGACCCACGGAGAGACCCTGACCCACAGAGACCCTGACCCACAGAGACCCTGCCCCACCTGCACCATCCTGCACCCCACACAGAGCCCCACATCAGCCCTGACCCACAGAGAGACCCCGACCCATGGAGCGACCCCTGCTCCATCCTGCGCCCCACACCAGCCCTGCCCCATGGAGACCCCAGCGCCCCACAGCAACACCCCGGCACCCCCCGCACCCCAACCCCCAGGCCCCCCGGCTCCCCCCGCCCCCAGCGACCCCTCGGACCCCCAACCGGCCCCCCATTCAGCGCCCCCGACCCCAGCGCCCCCTGCCCCGCCCCAGCCCCCAACCGGGGGGGCATTCACCCCCAGCGACCCCGCAACAACCAACAACAACAACCAAACAACAACCCCACAATAGCGACCCTAGAACAACAACCCCGGGCGCCACGTGACCGGGGGTCCCCAGGACTCACCGGGCGGCGGCGGCGGCGCGAGCCGGGCGGGGGGGCGGGGCTGGAGGACCGGAACAAGAGAGACTGGCCGGAAGGGCCGAGGGGTGGGGGGGACACACTGGAGGGTGCGCGGCTCGGACGCCTGGGTCCGCTATGGCGGGGAGTGCAGTCCCGCACTCCTGGGTCCCTCCGCGGCCGCCGTGGCGGGGGGAGGAAGGGGGTCACTGGTGGGGGAGGGGCGCTCGGACGCCTGGGTCCCTTCGCGGGTGGGCGGGGGGTCCCGGAGCGGGGGGCGCGTTGGTATCGCCCCCGGCCGGACTCGAACCGCGGACCCGCCGGGTCCGCAGCGCCCCCTGGCGGCCACAGCGGGAGGTGCCACACGCGGGTTTTGGGGGATCCCGGGGCCCCCCACCCCCGGCTCTGTCTGTGGGGCTGAAACGGGAGCGCGGGGGGGGCGCCGTGGCTCCCCCGGACCGGTGTCACCCCCCCCATGGTGTCCCCACCCCGGACCGGTGTCACCCCCCCATGGTGTTCCCCCCAATGGTGTCACCCCCCGCCCCGGCTCGGTGACCCCCCCCCCCGGTGCCCCCCCCACCATGGTGTTCCCTCCCAATGGTGTCCCCCCCCATGGTGTCACCCCCCATGGCGTCCCCGCCCCGTTCTGGTGTCACCGCGCTCGGCTGCCCCCGGGACCCCACGCGGGTCCAGAGTCCCCCCGGCGCTGACGTCACCCCAGCCCCACGTGCGACATTGACCCCCTGACCCCCCCCCCCCATCCCCCCCTCCCCCACCGTGGGAGGCGCCACCCTTGTTAACCCCCCCGTGACCGCGGGGTCAGCGGGGGTGACACGGCCACGGGGGGGCTGTGGGGACACAGGGGGGCTGTGGGGACACGGGGCCCAGCCCGTGATGGTGCTGGGACCCCCCTCGGGCCACTCGTGTCCCCTCCGTGTTGTGTCCCCCCCACCCCGGGCCGCGTCACACCCAGCAGGTCGGGGCAGCACCCGCCACCCACGGGGGGGGCGCGGCGGGTGCTGAGTCACCCCAAAAACACCTGGTGGGGGGCGGGGGGGGGGGGCAGGGAGCGCCCGGCACCGACGGACCCGGAAATCCCTTTATTGGCCAATAAATAACCTTAAATAACCCGGGGGGGCAGAAAGAGCATTGGGGGGCACCAGGGGGTCAAGGTCACCGCTGGGGTCAAGGTCACCACTGGGGTCAGGGCCACCAGTGAGTTTGGGGACAGCACCCGTGTTGGGGCCACCGCCGGGGTCAGGAGCCACGGCCGAGGTCAAGGTCACCGCTGAGGTCAAGTTCACTGCTGAGGTCAAGGTCACCGCCGAGGCCACCCGGGTGTCCCCCGCCGGTCCCCCGGGTGAGGAACTGCAGGTTGATGGCAGCCTCGGGGACCAGCAGCGTCCGCGTCATCGGCCGCACGCGCCCCCCGCCGGGCTCCGGCCGCACCTCGAACCGCAGCAGGATCTGGGGACACGAGGACGCTGGGGACACTGGGGACACGACACGGGGGACACGGGGGGACAGGCGTGTCTCACCTGCGCCAGCGCCTGGTGGATCTGCAGCTCGGCCACGCGCCGCCCCACGCAGCTGCGCTTGCCCACGCCGAAGGGCAGGGACGCGAAGGGGTGACAAGGGACATCGCGGCGAAGCCACCGCTCCGGGCGGAACGAGTCGGGCGCCGGGAAGTGGCGGCTGTCCCGGGACGTGGCGTAGTGACACAGCGTGATCAGGGTCTGGGGACATGGGGACACACGGTGAGCAGTGCGGTGACACAGCGTGATCAGGGTCTGGGGACACGGGGACACACGGGTGAGCA